>NW_022687459.1:511105-514803 GCF_011630105.1 Anneissia japonica | reverse complement strand
CATCCCAGGGTCCTGGGTTCAATTCCTGTCTCTTATACACATCAAGATGTGTATAAGAGACAGATCTATGGGTGGGCAGAGGGGGAGGGGGGCGCATGCCTCTCTAAAAATCACGGTCAATTTGTTAAGCAGCACTTAAAATCACCATATTTTGCAAGTTAGTGGCCACAACCTCCCCTCCCCCTCACCTGATCATCGAGCCCCCATCAGCGCAACCACTTCAAGACCCCTAGATGCACCACTGGGTGGGTGATAACATTAATAAACTCTAAATAATAAGAGTGGATTTTTAAGGATGGAAAAGTGGGTTAGGGTGGGTGGAGGGCCATGAAATCATCTTTAGGCTGCGTGGAAAACTTCAAGGCTGGGTGGCCACGCCCAACTACATCCACCATAACTACATCCCTCATTTTAATACACATCATAACTGTCATTTTCTACGGTAGATCTCAAATTGAAATTTAATTCCATTATTTTCTGTTTGTTCAGCATCATCTACTTCAGGATCCCTAGAATAAAAGAAAAATGGAAAAGTAAGAAATAATAATGAACCTTATTATTAATAAAAATATAATAATAATAATAATAATAATGGTGAATTTATAAAGTGCATATTGTAGAAACCTCTATGCACTCAACATTATTACACTCTGTGACTATATCAAGCACATATGGAAAATGAATAAGGCAGATTCGGTGTTAAGATAAACACATAAGGCATGCGTTCTTCTTATGAAATTATAATAGTAGTAATGATGGCAATGCTACAGAAAAAAAAATTGTGCACAGGTGGGCAAAGTGCGGCCAGACAGTGATTTTTTACAGCCTGCGAAAACGAATTATAAACCATATGTGTGCAGCCCACCAATAATCTTTGGCTAGAAAAACCTTGCTTTTTCACGGCTCGACACCGATTATCTGTAAAATGTAATATTAAAGCTGAGTATAAAGCGGTATAACAGCAGTTAATGAAGGCTTTTGTAAGCGCACTGGAAACATCAAAGTTTGGGTGCAGTGCTTGGTGTTAAATAAAAAATTCACTTTGACCCTCCAACCCATTTTTTATGCCCACCTCTGGCTAAACGACTTGGAAATGGAGTAGGATTGGTCAGTCAGCAATCAGGCTATGCCTAATTCCATGGTTTATTTTTAGCCATCCCTAACCTGATAATTTTTTTTTAGGGTGTAAAATGGCAACAACAGGGCCAAAATCAATGCTTTAGGCATTAAATTTATCGATGAAACATTTCACTCATACCTGAATTTTACAAACTGGCTCCAATCAATTTCTGGAAACACTGTATCACAATTAAAATCAGCAAATATTCTTGTTAAATAAATGTAGTCACAATAAGTTGACCCGAACTGAAAAAAAAGACAGAAACTGTTGATTGTTACAGTATAAGAAAACAAACAAAATTAATATAAAATTAGGGCAGAGCTAAATTTTCATTAACCAATCAACAATAGGATTTTAATCACATGATTTACCTTGTATACTTCAGCTCCTCCTATAATCCAAACACTTTCAATTTGATTGGATATTTTCCCATTGACCAATGACAAGGCTTCTTCTAGTGAGTGGCAGAGGTAGTCAGTCCAAGGAGGCATTTCTCTGTAATTATGAAAACTTGTTACAATCAATCAATCAATCAATCAATCAACCAACCAACCAACCAACCAATCAATCAATCAATCAATCAAACATTTATTCCTCTGAGGAAAAAACTATATTCAATAATGTGTTGTCCTATTTTATAGAATCAAGCACACATTGTTATCCTCTTCTTTGGATCAAACATATATGGAAAATGTACTTAATTCCCTGTCTGAGAATCCTAAAATATTGCTCCTAATACCAGGAGCACATTCAATTACCTGGTAGAGATGTTCAAGAATCTTGCCTTCCATCCCAGGGTCCTGGGTTCAATTCCTGCTCCAGCAGGATTTTCTCTCGGAACAAAAACAACTCCACTCCCTAAGCCTCATAAAAAGACTTACGCCACCCTGACACTTACACGATTTTTGTCCGCGCCATGCGCTGTGGTAAGGCATGCCATTTCAGCGGTACGCATCGGAGCGTGAAGCTGTGTATGCGAATGCGAGTCATCGTGGCAATTTTTGGTCACACTTTGTCCTGCTTGACGCCATGCTTTATTCTTTGACTCGCTGTGGACGATACAACATCTGAATGCTAGAGACACTGTTATTGCAGAACAGAGAATGTGTCTATATCTGGCAGCTGCAGGACTATTATTACTTGAAGAGCAGGAGAAAAGGCAGCAAGAACAAGGCACGCACAGTCGGCAGTGTTCATGCATGGTTCACGCAAGTGGCACACACATGACACGAACATTGATGCGTGCTGAATTTGTTAACATTTCTAAATTCTCTCTAGGACATGGTACGCATCCCCGCACCCTTCACATACTCCTCACATTCGTTCCTGAAAACTTTAATCATTGACACACCAAAGTGCACGCCACTGCGGGAACGAAAATCGTGTAAGTGTCAGGGTGGCATAAGTTTATAAAGCTGGGCCTTTCAAGTAGGAAAACTGTAGATATCTACTGAACTGTTTACCAAGTATAAAAACCCCTACAATTAAGTTTATACTTACTTTATTTTTCTGCTAAGAACAATGCTAATAGTATTTGGAAATGGATTACTACACTCAGCATCAGTAACCATGGTCTTGCGGCCAAAAATCACTGCATTTCTTCTGCTATTATCTTTGACGCTGGTCACAGATTTCATCATTAAGTCATGGTCAGTTCTGGAATTTGAAGAATGCACAACAATTTCCTATTAATATTAAAATTTATTTACCAGTTTTATACATTGTAAAATTAAGTATACAAATTAAAGATCTCATTTTCAATAAGATAAATAGGCAGCTTGTCGCATGGTAGTAACACTTCCACTGGTGTTAAAGATGTTAATAAATTTTTGAGAGAAACGTACTGCCCCCATCAGGATTCGAACCCAAGACTGTCCGGTTACTGTTTGGCTACTCTACCAGCTGAACTGAGGTAACTAGGTGGGATACCGCATCTGCCTTCTTTCATGTCAGATGAAATGCCGTTTTTATAGATGTTATCAAAGATACTAGAAATACAAGATAGAGCACTAGCATTGTAAAAATGACGCGTAAATCGTGCCTAATGTAGGCAGCACCTTTCTTTTTAACCATGCCAGTACAGGGCGCCCTTCTGTTGCTAAGTATATCAAGACGCAAAAGGCGCCCTTCCTTTTCCACTAATGGAGGAAAACTTTTTCACTAAGAGTGTGTGCGGCTGGCGATACGATTCTGCGCTGTATTGTTTTATTCTTTACTGATTCAGGATTATGCTTTAATTGTTTTGTGTTTTATTTGGATAATAGCAACGATTTCTACCGCCACCAAGGAGGTTATGTATTCACCGATGTCACTGTTTGGGTGTCTATTCCAGTTTGTTTTTATATCCTAGTAAATAAAAAGTGATTGGTAAAAACTCATAATACCGGTATGGGACGTCGGTAAAGAAGTGCAAAATACAGTCATCATTATGAATTCTTGTGCTTTATCGATCCATACTATTGGTAGGCCTATTAGCTCAGGATTTCAATGCTTTTCTAACCCATTATTATTGACATTGAATACAGCTCTGATACTCACAGTATATATTTTTTAATCACAAATTAGAACTGCATATATG
>NW_022687459.1:501030-509029 GCF_011630105.1 Anneissia japonica | reverse complement strand
TATAACAAATAATATGAGACACGACGACCCATTGTCTATATTAGAACACTTCTCATTGGGTAACAAAGTCGTAATTTTTCATTTTTGTCAAAAAGTGTCTATATAGTGGTGAATTATGGTTTAGGTTTTTTTAAAATAAAGTTTCAAAAATTTCTATGTATGTGGAAAATGTAGTTGATTACCAAAGGTTACAATTTTTATTTTGAAGACTACATGGTCTAGGAAGTGTACATTTTTTTATGGGGCAAGTTTCCAAGGCCGGGTTTTCTAGGGGCGAGTTGACTGCCAAAGAGTGTTGCCAAAGTGCGAGCCAACGTGTTATTTAATCACAAGTGCGAGACATCGCAGGTGTGAGCCAGCGAGCCATGACGTCACGACAATAGATACGAGACGTTACTCGAGTTGTGCGAGGTATTGGCTGAGATTTGTGGAGCACAATTCAAAAAACAACTCAGGTCTAATAATGAATTATTGTGATGTTAAATAGACAATGTTAGCTATCAAGGAGCGACGTTGTTTTTCATTGGGACCTTCGTCCATCCAAGGCTAGGCCTATACCATCATAGCTAGTCTAGGCCTAGAGTAGGATAAGGCTAGCGCGACATGCGGACGTTGGTACGTGTTGGTTAGTCTACAAACGTCGCCTAAGGTAATTGATTATACCCGGCAGAACGGAAGAAGGAAACTCCGCTTTTCAGTCGTCTTAGGCCCTTATTTTTTGACAAACAATGACCTTTCAGTGGTCAAATTGCTGTCAAGATTATGAATTGGCTGCTTCGCAGCAATTAGGGGCCTATTAAAGCAGAGTACGTCCGTTATATAGCTAAAATTAAATCTGCTGGCAGTAAGAGCTCGATCTCTAGAAGGTTTATGTTTTTGGGCTTTTCTTTATTTCAAAAAATATTAGTTATATCTTTTTAACGTCGCGTATTAGTTTATACTCTATATTCGAATTGAAGCAATATCACAATTGAAAAACAAAATATTCAAGGTTGCGCCATTTTATATATTTTCTATGGATTGTTTAAATCAATTAAATAAGCTTTTCATATCCCTAAATTGCAATAGCTTCCGGGACCCTCCGAGGGGTTCTTAGCAACCCCTGAACACATCCACTTGCGTAGACTGGGTTCCAGTTCCTAAACTTTGCCTTAATCAGTGAAAATGCTTAAAATCGATTTTGGCACCAATGGCGTTCCATATTACTTATTTGCATGGCGTTCCATAGTATAGTTTCTCGCATGTTTCTCGACATAAACTGACGCTGGTGACGCTTTCTGAAATATGCTAATACTACAGAAAGTCAATAAATTAGAGACTTGTGGCCAGTGTGGCCACTGCTTGGGTATTTACCCAAGATCTTGGGTATTTTGACTTGGTCTTGGGTATTCCGTCCAAATCCTTGGGGATTTTATTACTAAGAAAATTAAATATTTTTGTCAAAGAGGAAGAATTAAGAAGTAACAAAGTATTTGTCAGTCCATTCAAGCATAGAGAAAACTCTATGATTCAAGTAAGCAAAACTCAACGAAGTGCACATAACATTGTTAATTGACTGTTAATTGCTATAAACATGGATTCAGAATTGTTTATTTGTGATTTGCGTTGCCATTGATCTTACCTAATTAATGCATTACATAATAAAACTTGATCACTGATAACACTGGCCGACTGAGGGCGTATTTTTCTATGCTGTATTATCACCTCATGAATATTAATTTTAATAATTAACACAAACAATTAGAATAAAAATTGGTTCATAAATTGAACTAAAAGGGAAACTATACATACGAAAAACACGTTTTTTTTTTCAAATTTTAATGCATTTTCAGGAAGCTTGGGTAATTTCTGCTGAATCTTGGGTAATTTCGACCCAGTCATTGGGTATATCAAAAATTGTGAGTGGTCACGCTGCTTGTGGCGAAGTCTACCGCTTGCGCTCTCGTCGGGGACATCGCTCCTACCCCGTCGAGACATAATTGCTTCAACAAAACCACCACCCCACCCCCACGTCGGGCATATCCTGGCGCCAACTCTGCTAACTGAGCTGTGGTGCATGTCTACAAACTTAGGCAAGGGCCCAAGCTTATGGGTACTTTACAATCCGTTTACAACTAAATTGACATTTAAAATAAACCTTCAAGTGATTGGCCTATTAAATCAAACATTATATTTTTACGAATTAAGAGACGCTTAATAGATAATTTCAAAACAAAATTTAATGACAAGAAAGATCGACGTTTCGGGTCCATCATGGAACCATTCTCAAGATCAAGTAAATTTTATTTATGAAAACTGGTATTCGCTGAATAATTTTTTTGAAGAGCAGTGATGGTGCCTTTTCTCACACTATTTAATCAGTTATCGGATCCAAAGATGTCCGAAAAGGGGTGGCCGGGGAGGGAAGATCGAGAAACTCCACCTTTAGGGGGCGCCTCCAGGAAATTGTTGTTTTCTTGACGCCCTAAAGTAACCTCTGAGGCATTTTGGGTGATCAATAATTTTGTTTTATTTTATTTATTTTTTTGACTTTCCAAAAGGGGAAGCCGTCTGTCGACCTGCATCATCCCATTTTTTCTGTTTACCCCTCCATAGGAGGGACGAATGTGGCTTCCATGAGTTTCTAAATAAAGGCGTATTAACAAGAAATTGCTTTCGTCCAAATTGTGACATTGCGAGAAGTAATCAAATCAACATGAGCAGTATTCACCAATGAAGGCAAAAGAAAATGACCAAATGAGTAGTATACTTTCCTTCAAATTTAACATTTATTCAACGTTTTAAACGGGAAAAACTTTACATGTACAGTATTCTCATTCAAGATGAGAAAGTAAACTACATCATGATTGTATATAAAAGAGTACACGGAATGAAACATTTCCGACATTGACTTTTTTTTCAACACTAAGAAAATACATGAAAAAAATTGCTAAGACTCATTTTCAAGTAGAACCAACATGAAATTGACCTTTCCCCTAAGCCAGCCCCACCCACCCTTTGGATATTGTTGCTAAGGTCCCATAAAACGACACACGCGCGCGTATTCACGGCGCTATTTTGATTGACAATCCGGGAAGCTGGCGATACAAAAATAGCTCAGTAATCTATCAGTATCAATGTTGGTTTTTTTGCGAGTTAAATTTTTCTATCATGTATAAAATCATAATCTCTAAAACTACAGCATTTAAATCCAGATATTCATACGGAAAACAGTACTGTACAATTTTCCCACACGTACAAAGTTTGTGCGTTAAAATAACTCCATAGCAATATGAATCTTTCTTCCATGATGACAATAATCGTCCTCATTCACTGCTTAATGGAATACTTCCGGTTTGAAATATATTTGGCATAGAGGAACAAGTGTTGAGTTAATAAAGATCATGTCCCTCCACCAAGTAAAACTGCAGACAATATATAAAACCCTTTCCATTAATACGATCAATAATATAAGTTGATGCTATATAATAACTATATACTAATTACTGTATTTAATGAGAAAGTCAGCACCGTATTTATACAATAACTAAAATTTCTCAAGGTGTTGACTGATGGACGTGAATGCCTTCTTGGTTTTCGTTTTTTTTTTCTCTAAAGGTGCATACAATAAAAGTTATATCAAAATATGAGGTTTTCATTTTTGGAATGAAGCATTCGTATCGTCTTACATACCAAAATATACGTTTATTTAATCGTCATATTTACACATTTCATTGATTTAATTTAAGTCTTTAATAATCAAAATCAATTTACATTTATTAATTAACCCATAAAATTAAAACTATGATGACAATGAACTTTGCCATGTCTAGGGTTCATTAAATTCCCCTCACATCAATTAATGGTCCCCTTGCAAGAACATGTTCAGAGTATGATACAGTACATAGAAAACTTAAATACATAGATATAAAATAAGGAATGGTGCTCCAATAATTTATACACAAAAATTATGTAGAGTGAAGCCCAACTTTTAGAAGCTTTTTTTAAATATAAATTCAGTAACACTTTAGCCAACTAGTAGACACTACAATCTATAGCTAAAAAATAAATATAAACTTGTACTAGAGAGGAAATAGCATTATGAGCAAATTAAAGTGTATATATCTTATAAATAGGTTAAATAGATTTACTTAGCTTACAGATGTAAAATAGCTTTTTGAAGCAGTGTTCAGCCTAATAGTACTTTAATTTGATGGTGATTGGAAATTCATTACAATTTATTTTTTATTTAAAAAATTTACAGTAAAAATAGTTTTGGTTCTGTAACTTTTGTGGAATGACATTTCTTCCACCATCAGACATACTCCTATTTTTCTACGAGTTGGAAGAAGGAAATGATTAATACAATCTATCTTGCATTTAGTAACATGACCAAAAGTAACATGACCAAAAGCAACTTTTTCCTGCTCACTCTCTTAATACAACAAGGTTTGTATATTGTATCGGCTACTATTGCCATGCTTTGTACGTAGAACTTCCTATCATTGTCAATGGGATCAGGTAAGCTGTTTGATACTTCCTGAACTCTATTTGTTGGCACTCAATCCCTTATTACTATGTTTCTTAATGGTGCCAAACCATCTTCAAAATCACTCGGCAGATCTGATAAAAATAAGAGATATGTAAATTTCGGTTAAGTATAGTATACAATAGTTGTACTGTACATAAAAATTTATTGACATGGGGGGTGGGGATGGGGTATGATGGGAAAATGGGGAGTGTTGACAGGGGATGAGATGAAATGTGGTAATTTTAAGTTTTTTAGGGGGAGATGAAGGCAAAACATTTTTTTGGAGTGTGGGCATGTGCTCCATGCCCCTTCCTAGACATCCACTGACAATATCCAAAAGAATATTTATTACATAAAACTTGAGAGTTTAAAGAGTAAGTTACTGAAGGTCGGAGGAGAGTGATAGACAGAAAGAGACCCTTAGGGAAGAAGCAAATTACTGTACTAACCAGTCTACATCTTAAGCACTTTGAGACAGTTTCTATATAAAGCACTATATAAACTACACTACACAAGGCTATACTCACCACGACATCCAGATTTAGACTCTGAATCCTTTGATACACTGGTCAGATCGATCAGCCACCAGGAGAACTGGAGAGTTTCCCATGGCAGCCTTCAACATCGTGATACCACATGGTGACTTCATCTTGCTGTCCTCACCATTCACACGGCAGATCAGCTTGCCATCGTTGCTGTACATAAGAACCGATGTCGTGGCACTAACGAAGATGTTGTCGCTTTCATCCATAAAGACACCACGTGGGTTCAGGGCCTGTCCACCACTAGGCATGACCTGAAATTATACAAATTATATACTGTTTATTCTAAAACATAAAGTAAAATGTAAGAATTATAGGAAACATTAATATTTTTTTAATACAATTATGACTTATTTTATTATGTTACGAAGAATATTTCATTATTATCATCACATTATATTTAATTTCTTTAGTTTTCTTAAGAACCTAACCTTAAATGCTCTGATAAATCGTCCTTCCGCATCCAACAATTGGATTCTTCCATTTCCTTCATCAGCGACGGCCATGAAGTTCTTAGACGATGTAGCAATAAACCAAGGATTACTGAACTCTGCATCACCTTGACCACGGCGGCCAACCGTCTTCAACAGCTCACCTCCATTGCCAAACAATTTAATGGTTTGGCCATCTCCGACTGCAAACTTACCGGATTCAAAAGCAGCTACACCAAGAGGACGAGATAAGTCATTGCTGCCAAATCGCAGTCGCAAACTACGATCCATCCTGGTGACGAAGATCTGATGGTTATTGTAGTCAGAACAGACAATCTCGTTATTTGGTGTTGTAGCCAAACTGATAGGGCAGAATGGTTTATCAAGACCGGCAAACGTAATCTGATCATAGAACTTGCCAGCAATATCACGGATGAGGATTCGGTTGTTACCGTAGTCGGCGATGGCGTAGGTATCATCCCAAGCTTTTGTAACATCATGAGGTTGTTTCATGTCTTGTGCATAAGTCATGGCTACATCCCATCGGCTCTTCACTTCAAATTCCATCGGCGAGTCCCGTGTTGATTCATCAAACAATTTAGCATCCAGCCGGTATCGGCCTGGTGTATCGGGATGGAACGATATAACATAGTTGCCATCACCATTGTCGACTGAATCAACCAGAGCAACTCCCTTGGTACCAGGTCGGGAGAGTTCAGCCACAACTGGCGCACCGCCTTGTTTGACATCCATTCCATCATGACCTACAGAGCGGACCACGAACAACTGCTCGGTTCCGATAAGAGGATATGAACCACTTGCTCTCTCCAAACGAGACTGGAAGGCAACAGCTGGTGTTGTAAGAACATTTCCAAGCTTCAGCTTTACATTTTCATTGGTGACAGATTTAAAGCCAATGAAGCTGTTTTCCTCAGGTTGACTCTTCAGTGGAACATCCAGTTGCTCAATAATACGTTGCAGAGCACTTTTCTTTGCAAACACAACATCACTGCGATTTCCATACACCAGCAAGTGACCCGTCTTTTCATATGTATCATGGAGACTGTGCATCACCTCACCGTAATTGTTTACTTGGCGGCGTAAAATATCCTTCTTCGATTTTGACTTCATCTTCAACTCTCTGATAAGTTCCTCCTTGCGTTTGTCAATTGCCTCATGCATTCGTTCTGCGTGGTCAACGATTTGAGATTCCACGCCCTTCTCCTCCTTTTCTAAGGTTTCAGCTACGGCACGAGTACGCCCAGCTACCTCTTCAAAAGACTTGAGCCTTTCAGCTAACTTGTTACGGAGGCTGTCAATCTCCATGGCCTGCTTCTCGTACACATCTACCAGGTTCATACGTTTGTGGTCTTCGTGGCCGCATACGGCACATTTCATACAAATTGGCACTTCACAGACGGTGCAGAAGAATTCCAGCTCGCACCTTGGATGGTACGGGCAACTTGTCGGCTGCATCATGATCTTCTCACGGTCGGAGAGACTGTTGTATTCCTTCAGGGAGATGATACGATGAGTTTTTGTACCACGCATTCTCTTGTGCATCTTGGAGCACTCAGGACAAAGAGGACAGGGACAGTCAAGACATCGGTCATTGGCATCTCTATCACATCCATCACAGTTTGGAACAGCATCTTTGGCAGTTCCTCCTTGCTCAACGAATTCGGAAAGGTTGTGAATGAAGTGGCTATCCTGAATACAAAAAAAAATGTAGGGCATTACTCTTTGAATTCAAGATTATATTATTAGTTTAGTTAAAAATGAACTAATTATACCTTGTGTAACTAATTTCTAAAAAAACTGTGTAATACCAAATTAATTATACATTTCACAGAAAAAATGGTATTATGCTAAATATCAATTGGAATTGCTATTCCTTTTTTGAACACGGTAAATGTATTTCTGATTAGGTACCTGCATATTTTTCAAAATGGATCAATATTTCAATGTAAGATATCATAATTGGTAGGCCTATATATTCAGTATGTATACCTTTTTAGCTGAATCATTATTACAACACTTCTTGTTAGCAATTCTATTATAATTCTTCGAATTGTCCATTACACCACTATTGCATCAAACACGATGTGAAAATCTCAAGATTGTAATTAAAATGTTGATCAAGTGAAAGTATGAATGCAAGCCATTAAAAGTACTTACGAGAAGTCCATCAACGCCATCAGTCGATAGAGGGCAGTCTTTCCGGCACTGTGGGCAAATCAGTCGCCCATCGCTCTTCTTGACATGCTGTTGGAGGCATTCGCGGCAGAAGGAGTGAAGACAGGGCAACGACTTTGGCTGCTTCATGCGATTACGGCACATGGAGCAGTAAAGTAGATTCTCAACATGCTTGGAAGTATTCATAGCGGGGTTTGACCTCAACTGTCTGGGGGGTTTGCTATTTAACCAATGTTTCTACAGAAAAAGAGAATAGATTCTATATATTATATTATTATCATAATGAATATATATATATATATATATTTATATAATTTATT
>NW_022687459.1:477337-500512 GCF_011630105.1 Anneissia japonica | reverse complement strand
GTTACAATAAAGAATGAAACGTAGAATCAACTATGGCCTGTCTATTATACACATCTGGTCATACGCGCGTCACACCGGCATCACCGTGTCATGATATTAACGGGTAAGTATACAAAAATGCAAGCATTTTGTTAATAATATTTGCCCACCTGACGTACATAGCTTCAGCTAGGCCAAACCCTGGATGCTGTTTTTCTGCACAAGGCCTGAACATGGCCTTCAAATGCATCTCACCTAACGTCGTTGTTGGCCAACGCCCATAGTTTGGAGCCGTATTTTAAAAGCATACAGCAACCAGTCTACATTATAGTTAAAATACATGACTCACCGATGAAATAGACATATTGTATTATATGAGCCTTTTGTATAAATATACCGTAGTTTATTCCGGAAGAAGTCAGAAGATGAAGACCTCCTTGGCTGTGCTTACGATCGCATCTTTCGCGAAGTGGACCTCGCATATAATAAAATAGTAACAACAATCATATCGCAACCTGGTCGTGACTCAATGTTATCCTAACAAACAATGCGTATTTTGCTTTACTATAGGTGACTGCAGAATATACCTACGGTAACTGAAGCGCAAGCAAAAAAAAAAACATTCAGAAAATAACTTAAGATAAATTAACCGGCACAAAAATGAATAACGGAAACTAACAATACTAATTAAACAAAAATAGAACCTTAACGTATGATGCATCGCGCAGTATGGAATGTGGCCTACGATAAATAATATGCTTCAACATAAGAAAAATATAAGTAAATATTAGTAAAACACACCAATAAGTAGTAGGCTTAGGTAATATTCGCTATTTACGGTTTAAAATATAGCACATATTTAATACCGTACTATATTATAATTTATTTATTCAAATATCCATATCATGCTACTTATATAGGCCTATATAATGACACTGAGCATTTTTTTTCAATTCAATTCATTTTATTCTGTCTATTTTAAATAAATAAAACAGAAATGATGTTATCCTATGATTTCCATCTATTTGTGAATTGTATATTTTGACTTTTAATTTCATGTTGCTGATGAAAATTTTTCCAGTTATATTTGAATCGATCATAATCTTTATGTATGCTGTAATTATACAAAACGTATAGAAGCCAAAGGAATCATTGTGATATGTTGCTTAGCAACGGAGATTTGCAAAATCGCTGATGGTGTGCGTGAGGAAAACACGTGACAAAGACCCTTATTTTTCTCGATAACAACGATGCCTCCCTATCACCACAGCCGTCTGGCTTCCTTGCAGCATTTCTATTGGTGGCGCTATTCTATTGACTGGTAGAGTCTTGTCGCTTCAGAAGCTTTACGACTTTGATCTATCCTAGCACTGCACTTTGTCCAGGGTAATGTAAGACAATACGTTCCTTTTTTAATGTGATTTACAAGTCTCCAACCTACATTAATGGTAATAAAAAAACACTACAGAACTGAGACAGGCAATAGACGCGCGCGTACTCCAAGAGTGCTTAGACTTATATTAATTGCATTTGAATTAAGTTTTATGTATTCTACTTAAGTAAAATTACATATTGTACATGCAAAAGGCATTAAACATTAAACTACTTAAAACGAATGTATTCCATTTTAGTGCAATTCGGAAGAGATAAAAACGCACGCGCGTATGGTGGCACGCTCTTTAATACGATAATATTCAATATCCGCCACATTTCAGAATCAACAATGAAAAATATGAAAGGGTTCAACGAATTATAAGATAGTATCTATAATAGGCCTATCTATTCATGGTTTATGGACGATTCTAAAGCATGGGTTGTCAATTAAATCACCACAGAGATATAAAGTGAGTAATTAAACAGAAACCCGTTATATGCAAATGAAGTTTGCGATGATCCAATGATTCATAAAACCATGTTATAACATTGTAGCCTATGTATATTGCAATGAAAGTGGCATTTTGTGATAGGGTTCTACAAGAAGGGGTTATCGGAAGCTGAAGCATTTACTATCACTCGGCGCCTCATTAGCTTGGAAAACATTTGGAATGTAAATCCAACATTGCCTATGCGAGCTCCTGCAGAGAGGGTACGCCTGTCTAGTATTTCATGCCCTCACGCTAGCTGATTTTATCCAGTGAAAATGCTTACAATACAAGAATTTATACTTATAAAATATTATCTAAAAATAAAATTGAATAGGATGATTTCTGTGGGAACTAGACAAATTCCGAATGAAATTCAGTACCGTATAGTCCGTAAAGCTAATTCTGTAATCCCGTACGTAACTACAACGCATTTTGTGACCGAACGAAGAAAGACGAAAACGGGCAGGCATAACTATTCATTCTTGACAATGTTCCAATAAAGAACGAAACGTAGAATCAACTATGGCCTCACGTCTGTCATTTTTCGGAGTCACCATACTCATATTCTATTTACGTATAATCAGTGGATCCTTTGGTTTTAAGAGATTTAGATTATGTATTACATAATAGTGGACATACGACTGGGTCAAAGTTCAGGAATCGAATACATTACTGTTATTATTTTATTAATTCCTATATATAAATTGGAAGTTGGCAGCCAAAAAAAAAAATGAAAATGCCCGCGTACATTCTGCAATAAAGATAAGCCTTAGGCCTACCTAACTGGAACCATTATAACAGTCGAATCATAAGAAACATTTGATTATAACGTGCCCGGTTCACATGTCATCCAGGTAAGCCAAAACTGCGAAGGAAGCGAATTCAATGTTATTTATTGGGAGAAAGTGTGGAAATAAAAGTAAATTTGAATTTGAAGAACTTTAAATTTGATTCGCAATGCAGAATACATTTGTTCGTATAAAACTAACTTAATTCAAAATCCATAAGAAGAGAGCTGTCAATCAGGGATATTGGTTTTATAAGTCTTTGGATTATTGGATATAGGTCTAAACTGAAATTGTATATGCCGGTACAATAACACCGATCCTCTACTACAATCCCTGTGACTTTTTCACCTCATTTTCATATCCCTGCCGAAGTCTAGCAATAGCATTGAGGGAGCCGAGACAGGATCACAACATAAGGACAATCTTACAAATCCATATACTATAGTTACGAGGTTCACCTAAAGTAAATTTACAAAGAAAAGTGGTATTTTTTTATGACGCGTGACCCGAGAGTGTGCTCAGAAATAACAATACCATTAAGACACCGTGACACAAAGGGAAACAAAAGTTCATTATATCCATGGATCGCATAGAATTTTCAACAATGATTTTTATTTCCACAACTCAACGTACATTGTGTTAGTGTCATCGATTAGAGCTATTTGGGAATATTGTACGGCACTTAATAAAGAGATCATGGACGCAGATCATGGTGGAAGGGGAACACGCCCCTCCCCCACATATTTTTAAGGGGATTGAACCATGGTGGGGCTGAGGTGAGTTTAGACTCCTTCAAAACAGATCTGTGCCCATGAGAGACACTATCAGGAGAGGGTTTGATGGAGACAAAATCGTTTTTCCTGAGAAACTTATCGTCTGCATAAATAATATCCTTACAAGCTAAACATAGCCTAGTACAATAATCACAACCATCATAACACAATGACAAAATTCATAATACTTTCCTCTAACAAAGCTAAACGGAAGTTTGTTACAAATCGGAATGGGTCATCTCTTCAAGATGAGGGATTAATGCACAGCAGATATCGATACTTAACGTGAATCAAGTTGGATTTGTCATTCCTTTAAAAATACGCTTTCGCCATTAATCGGCAAAGTTACCTATACACATTCTGTTTGAATTTTAACGAATCTTTTCATTCATCCTATCAGTAAATTCGGTAAAGAAATGCTGAATCATTTGAGGGAAAGGAACAGATCAGTATATCTGGATCATAGGGTTTGAAATATTTAACCAAGCCTATTGTATTGACGTATGAATTTGAAGAAGGCAAACAACGGGTTCAATTCCATTCCACCCATATCCAGAGTGCGGAAAGCTCCTTTCCAGAACATTTGACAGGCACCTCTTACTGACAACTTGTGAATAGTAAATTATTCCTCTCCCATTCACTACCACATCGCACTCTTTCCCCCAGTTTTGAAAATTATACATACGTTTAACGGTCTTCAATTCATCCAAACTCAGCGTCGGTTCAAAATAATTTGCCTAGGCCACCGGCAACAATATTCGCTACGTCCGTTTACTCCTTTAAAATGAAATGTGCATCTATTATAAAGATATGTACAGTCTTCTTGCTTTCACAATAATTATATAGCATAAAAATACAGCAGCTATAACCGATGAACCCTGGCGAGCAAACAATCACCTCTACCAAAGAATTCGAACAGTATCCTGGTATTGTTCTCGGTTAATTCTCTATTGAGCTTAACAGCGTCCTTTGAAAGTGGTTCATTGTATTGTGCTGGTAAGGTCTTAAAATGCAACATACAACGGCTTGGAAAAAAATATATGGTCATACTAAAAACGATGATTAAAGCTTCGAGGAGCAAAGACCAGGATCGTGCCCTACATCTATTCCTCCACCCCACCCACACAGAACTGTGAAACCGGCAGTGGTAGTATTCGATTAGTCACCCCTTTTGCTATTATTACTGGATGATTAATTATGACTGATATATCGGCGGGGTTAGGTGAATGCTCAAAATGATAAACCATCCTACGATCATCATAGAGTAGGCCTACGAATATAAGATTCAAACGATGATTGAAGCAGAAACAATTCGTTTTGGGTAGGCTAAAGTAATCACATCGGTGGTCGACATATTCCGAGAATTATGTTACTTATGTAAAAGAAAATGTTCATAAATAAATGATTTGGGCATGTGTAGCTATTTGGAATAGGCTTACACCAACTTGCATGTCTACAAGTATGTCTACAAGTTAGTCCACAACAGCATCTGGGCACACGATGTTTGACGGCATGTTATGTTTACAGTATTTTTTTTTCAATTGTTTGAAGTAGCTACTTGATTTGGCGCTATAGGATTATGTTCTTTGGTTATACAATGCAGAAAGATTTCTCTATGATTGCATCAATGACTAGGCCTATGTGAGAAAGACATTTAAATCTTCGGATTTTATGCCTTAAGCAATCACGTATTAAACATTAAAGAAATTCACTAAAACATTCAGCAAACGTTAAAGCAAACAAGGCCTCCCATTTATTTTAGTACGAAAACCATGAATAATTAACATATTAGTAAATAATAACGATACCTTTTACTTTAGCCTAAAGCTGGATTGTGCCTGCGTGTGTTAACGATACCATGGGGTTGTAAATGTAATTGGAAATTAAATTATTGACAGCCGCTTTTCCAACGAGATATATACATTCACAGAAAAATCCCTCTCTTACGATATGAGTTAAAATGCTAACTAACCATAGAATATAGAGATATGGTCATATTTTGGAAGAGTTAAGTTGTGAAAATAACGAAACTTAAGACCGATGGCGTGTCTGGGAAAGTTGATAGGTCCCCACCCTTTCAAAAAACTGCACGCAGCATTCTGGTGTCCATAGTGGGGGAGCTTGTGTGCCGGTATGTGCATTCTTGTACACAATACGTAACAAAATAATGTAGTGGCTATGCACTACATTAATATAGTTAGATTTATATAGTAGATTTAAATTTATATTAACAAGATCAGTAAAACATCAACAAATGTGACGACTCAATTAATCATTATTAATTATTTTAACCTCCTTGATAATATATAGGTCTCTTTTCGTACTTTATTCAAATTAGTCCGTTTTAATAGCTACCGTTATACCATTTACCATGTTTTAAAGAGCTTGGGTATTTCAAACGCTACACTAAAGTGAACTAACAGAAGTTTTCCTACCGAGTGAAATAAATTGACAAGGACGGCATACCGCTGATAGACGCATCTTTTTTGGTATGCAGATGATTGTTGTGGGGTGACCGGCTGAGGACGCCCATGACACAGGCCTACTCTAGTCTTAAAAAACGAAGTTGTTCCATAAACAAAAGTACAAATGGCAATTTATATCATTGGTGGTAAAAATTCAATCAAAAGTGAATTTCATAAAGCATTCTTTTGCTTTGAGTCTTTTCCGACATTAAATCAGGTTAATTACGTACTCTAACGCAGTTAAACGACTGATTGTATGCGATCCTGAAAATCGTGAACGTTTTAACTATTAAAAATGCAACAAGTCCACTACATACCTCAGGCGAAAGATGAAACAATTATTTGTCTGGACTAAATTAATTTTGATATCCGACCGCTTCGTTTTTTTATCAGCTGGGCATACGGAACTTGGTATCACAACCGCTCATTACTAGACCAACCACGATATATGCACTGAGGCAGTGACACGAACATAAAAGCGTCCCCTAACCCGGGGCTAACAGGCCTATCTTGATCAGTGGAAGTGAAAACAAAATCCGTCTGTAAACAGCGCCCTCATATATAGCCAAGTCCTTTATTTTTTTTCTTCATAGAATTAATGACAATTATTCTCCCATATTGCAAATGTTAATGTCATATTCACATCAAATGAATATTTTACACGTGTAAATGTATTAGGAATGATCGACTTCTTTCCGTTTTACGGCCCTGTTGGTTGTATTGACCCCTGGAGGTATTGGCTGGACCAAGAGTAAGCCGCCCCCACCCCCACAATACTCTCAGCTTTCAACGTCACATCTCGTTCATGGTAAGGTCAATTGACTGGTGGGTGGGTATGTGTGTGCGTGCGGGAGGGTCAATTTACGACTTTATTTTTTATCGCCAGTATTGGTCACTATACTTAAACCAAAGCACATACTCAATTGTATTCAAGCAAGATACGACTTAATGAAGCATAAATCTTATATTCCAGATGATTCAGGAGACCATATTTTCTTTTGTTATGTTTATTCTGCGGTAATGAATAGATTTAGACAATAATACACAAATTCAGCAACTGAATAACTGAGTTATAATAAGTTTCATGACTAAACCAACCTTTGTTTATTTTCTTTTGGAAGTCACTGGAGCCTTCATCGAAATAAAAGATCCAAAATTTCAACCTGTAATCGCAAACGAAAGCAATCCGAAGTTCGTGCGAACGTGTAATATCAAGCCGTTGAGGGCGTTGGTCTGTAACTGTCACTAGAGAGAACATCTCCCAGTACATAAAGGTAAAGGTAGGAGAATAACCCATAACTTGCAGCGTCATTGTGCTGAATTGCGTATGGGCGTGGTCCGTGACTACCTAGCAGCCGTAAAGAGGCGCTTCTTGGAAGTTCTTGGTAGATACATTTTCACATCATTCCACAACGACTACGACAGTGGATGAAATGAACCATAACATCGGGGTGATCCCCTACTCTTCCGAAAGATGCAATGTGTTCTTTAAAGTGCACACGAGCCAGATGTATACACTGGACCTCCATTTTAAGTCCTTATCCGAGAAGACATGGTTTTACAAACCGAACCACGGGGGAGGAGTGGCTGGAACCAGCGCTGATGTTAAGGCTGTAGCTGGCGGCGCCCCTGCCTTACCGCTCTGCCACTCGACTCGACATAATCCATCTATTTAAGCATATTAGCTTAATTGACAGCAATTTATAACGAGACGCGGCGCGCGCAACGGATGACGCAAGTGCCACTGGCAATCAGCAGACAGCCTCGTCAAACAATCACTGAGAACGGAGATAGATTCGCCGTGTGTGCTCGGCCTAACATTAATGTAATAAAAAGTAAAATAGACATTCTCCTTAAGAAAAGATATATAAAAGTACTGTACTCATCGGTACGATACGCCTGCTTGTTCATGACGCAGTAATGGCTTTGAGAACTGCCAACGTCAATGTGTCACTGAACAATGTACTCTGTCGTGGAAATTGGTACTATACAAATTTCTGTTGATCGATTTACATAAATTGCATAACAAATTGCGACATGTATTAACATTCTAGGGTGACGCTGCATTTAGAAATTTTGATTGACAATGTGTGGAATGACACTTACCTCATCGTTATCATCTTCCCCTTCCTCCTCTCCATCGGAGCGGTGCCATAAGACAACAAATCCCTGACTAACGTCCAGCTCATCTGAATAGTTGTCTTCGTCGTTAATTATTGTCTGTTCATTGTCATCATATTTTTGTATTTCCTCATCTTCTTCCTGGCGCTGTTTCCACCTACCCTTGGTTGTATTATCAGTATATTTGGCAGTAGTATCTAACATAGAAATTATGTCCTCGCGTTCCTTAAATCTGCTTTCGGTTCCTTTACGTACAGTGTCTTTTGTGCTAAAATTTTGCATATTTTCCGTTTTTGCATTAAGTATTTCGGCAGGCTGATTGTTGTTCATAGTGTCAGAGCGTTTATTCTCTGAATCTAAATTATAATTTTGGTTTTCAAATTGTTTTTCCTGACTGTCCCCAGACCCTGCATGGTGATCATGTACTACTGTGGCCGTCTTGATAATACCCTCTTCGGTTTTGAGTTTATCGACCATCTGCGTTTCGTCTTTAATCATCTCTACTTCTTTGACTGTCCTAATTTCCTGTGTTTCTTCAATTTTTACGAACCTATTATCCCTTACTTTGTTCTCAGTTTCATCAAACTCATAGTCGTCGTCTTTCTTTTCGTCATGATCATCACTATCATCATCATCGTCATCCTCATCATCATCGTCATCATCTTCATCATCAGTATCATCGTCGTCATAATTATCATCGTCATCGTCACCATCCTCTTCAACGTCATTTTCTTGTAAATCTTCAAGCCTATTAAACTTTTCATATAACCCATCGTCCTCCGTTTTGATATTCTCCACAGGCATTAAATGACGTATTTTATGGTAATCGTCTGCATACTCTTCGTCAGTATGTTGCTTCGCAGACGGTTCGATTTCAAGCGGTTCTTCATCATATTCGACCTCCCGCTCATAAAAACGGGCAATGGTTTTGAGTTCGCTCTGTCTGACGTCGTCCACGCAAATGGCCGATTCGTATTCAACTGGTTCCTCAGTGTCATCATTCCCTAATATCTCATTTATATCACCGTCATCAAACTCGTCCCCTTCTTCTTCATCAGAAGATATATCACTCATAATCGTTGCCTCCTCCTTTTCTCCGAGATTATCTGCAACATCATTTAATGTTTTACTTTCATCGAAGACTTCAGAATAAATGTCTGCGTCGGAAGTCAATTGTGAATTGAGCTCTGTGACGTCGACGACTGTCACCTGACTGCTGGATTCTGACAATTCCACATCCTCGTCGATATCGACCGACTTCTGTCTGGCATCAATTTTAGTCTCGGCTGCTGTATATGGCTGTGATTTTATCGCGGTTTTAACTTCTTTTTTGATGGTCTTTTCGTTGTCGCTTGTCGGTGATGATTGGGGATCAACGCTTGAGCCAATGTCTTCTCTTATGGACTCAACGTCCGCTGCCTTCTCAGCAGAACCCTGGAAATAATTAGAACATAATTATCTTCTTTAGGAACAAAATTATTTTTATTTTAGCAACGATTTTATCGTTTTTCCATGATTATGACGTCATTTGATTTGATTTGTTAATATATTTTGTTATCGTATACACGATAAATCGTTATTGAATCGTCCTAGTGTAAAAGTTTCTCTTATTTCTTTTGTTTTCTATATGAACAATCGCGTTTTAGCTTTTTATCGTTATCGTTACCGTTGAAGTATAAACAGGCCTTTAGGACCAATGTATTACCTCAAAACAATCATTCGTTGCTGATGATCATAGAAGTTTAGTAGGCCCAATGTAAATGATTATGGTATAATTGGACATTGGACAAAAACAAAATAAATAAATAAATAAATATTGTGTTGCTCAAGCACCCAGGGGCTTTGGAATTTTTTTTATTATTTAAAAAAAATATGTTACTATCATATCTGAACTTACACGCAAATTGTCTTATAAAAGCTAATTCATTAACGTAATGTGATCGTTTGAACCACAAGGCTTTTAAGTGGATTACAAAGCGCGATTTAATCTCGCTATCACTATAACTATATCTTATAATAATAGTAATAATGATGATGATAAACTTTTTTGGTAATGGTAATAGGCCTACATAATAATATATGTATTTTTTAGTAATAAAAATAATATTATCAATAATGAGGATAATGATGATAGGTTCGCGGAGAGTTAAATGAACGTTCGACTACGTTGGAAAAAATAATAAAAATATGAATGAAGGGAAGAATGAATGAATACCTGAATGAAGAAATGAATGAACGAACGAGTGCATGAATGAATGGATAGATAGATGGATGACGAATGAATGAATACATAAAATGAATTAATTGATTAGCAATTAGCATCAGAGAGTTGTTCTAAGTCAGTTTGAATTTGAAGCGTAAAATTGCGATTGATTGTTAAGGCTATGACTATTAGGCGGTTGTGATATGTTGAAGACGAGCAAAATACTTATATTATTATTGTTGCGGTATTCTTTAATCAAAAACAAATTTCCGGGTGCCGTGGGAACCATGCATAAGGAATTTTAACGGGAACAATTTGGTTACGTGGTCCATCCTGTATCATACGGTATCGGCCTGTATCATCACTTAATTGCGTATGCGGAATAGAATAACTTAATACAGTACTCAAGAGGGCACACAGTTTCTACAGCTACAAACGATACGCCTGATCCAGGACTGACGTGTGGATGAAAAGCATTGCAACACTCTCATTTTATCTTGTATGTGCCCCAGAACAATACACAAGGAAGTGCGATATGTTCCTATCCGCTATTGAATAGGCTGGGGTACCCCTGACTTCTATTATTTTCCCCTTTCAAAAGACCAACGAATGCAATTTGAAAGTCAATAGAGAAGCCGTTCCATACGAACCCTATTAACTCACACCCTTAAATAGATATGCTTTTTCACACCATCGGAAGGGAATATGGTTGCGTGGGTCTGTAGAGAACGCGCAAGCAGGAGGGCCTAGGTCTATTGAATTATAATTTAAAGTGGCCTGCGAATGTATGTCTAGCCACGTAGACAATTATAGGCCTATGCAACCACTTGCATACATAGTGCATTGCCTCACACACATGTATCACATTAGGTCGATCAAATTATTACCTTACAATATCTTTAGTTACAACCAAGAAAAATCCGTGCTTTTAGGGATACATACTACGCCAGACGGGCACGGATGATAGACATTCTCGTAGTTGATTGGCTGAAATAGTTATGTTCGTCTTTACCTTGGTAACTTACTCTATCACGACCCCATATAACTTGTTGGCTATCCAACAGCATATACTGTATCATTAGTACAATGTACATGCTTACCATTTTACCTAGTAGTTTAGTGTTTCTCCCCCGAAAATTAAATTTACCACAATATATGGTCGGCTGTACTGTATTGGTACTTGTATATTTATCACTGATTCGTCATTCTGAGGCTTACTACAGACGCCTATTATCAAAATACATATCGATAACGTAAGTCAAAGTACAATATGTTTAAATTTTCTGTGTGGCCAATTTATCATATATAATTAGAAGGTATAACTAATGAATACGTTAATTGAAAGATATCGATAGCTTAGGAATTCGACCATGACACCATCGACACCAAATTCGAACGCACTAATAGTCTGTATGGAAGGTTTGGTTTTAACGTGTGAATGAATCGAACTATCTAGTATTGAATGATGACGATTCAAGGTAGGCCTACAATGTTTTTTATTCATTGAAGTGGTGATTCACCGTGTGGAAATGCCGAATATTCAAGTACACAAAATATGTATATAGGCCTCATATAATAGACACTGTAATATGTGTTGTATAACAGGTGGATATATAAGAGTTCATTCACACACATGAAACATATAGAATTAATTTTATATAATAGGATTAATAAGTAGTAATAATTAAAAAGTTAATAAAGTTAATAAATACATAAAATGCATATCCATATATAGGCCTATACATATATATATATACACACACACACACATACATATATATATATATATATATATATATATAAAAAAAATATCTCAATTTTTTGTGAAACAGTGCTCAATCCCACTGAAAAATCTATCTCTTATACACATCTAGATGTGTATAAGAGACAGATTATGCACTTGTCAATTGTAGTCCAAACTTCCATGGAAACTGCTAAGTGATACGCACGCGTAGTGCTTCCATCAAGGAACCTCATCTCCTTGGCCTAGCTCTCACGTTGCTTCTCCGATTCAGTAGGCCTATATATGTATGTATACGGCACCCGAAATGCAAATTCACTAAACGAAAATTTCGACCAAAAAAAACCTCTGGTTTTTAATTAATTATGGTAATTAAGATACATTTTAAAGCTTTTCATTATTTAAATGGAATGTTTCGTTTCTGAAATGCATAGATTCTAGTTATGAAATACGTGAGAAAAATGTGTTTATTTTCGTGAAGAGCGGATTAATGTGGTGGATCCAAACAATGCACAGTACAGGGGATATTCTATCAGGCCAATAATACCAATTAATCCTATTTACTATTATATTCCGCTATTATAGGGAATACGAAGTTGCATAGGCCATGACTAATGGCATACAGAATACATTCTACCAAGTCTCGCCATTAGGTTTATGGAGGTCTACCTCGGCAAATATATGTATAGACCTACTCAATGTATCATCAGCAGAAATTAATATATAAACGTATAAGAAGCTAGGCTAGGTAACTGTTAAATTCTAACAATACTTACCTCCATAACACACGCCGAGACCGCTCGCACCAATCGGTTGTGCTGTTGGTGACAGAGTATGCCTAGGATTATCGATGCGTAATTCTGCTTGTTTACTCACTAGCGTCCCACGAGCAATAACAATAGCAGAACAAATGATAGAAATTGAACAATGCTAAACGAGGTGCAGTAAGCATGTTGTTGCATGAAACTATCCCCTCTTGAATAACAACTTTATGTCTTCATTCTCTCAAAAATATTTTTCAATTTAATTGCCGACCGGTACTGCTTTAATTGCCTGTTCGTCTTTTTAATTAAATACCAATAGAGTCGCATGAAAAACGGTTAATAGTCGTCCATATTGATTAAAAATCAGTTAAATGCTTTCACGACATTCAGGATGCTTTGGATGGAGCAATCGAAAATCTGTTGTTAAGGTAACAAAATAAAAACAACGCGGGAGTTTTCTTGTAATATATACAGAAAACAAATAAAGTAAAGTAAATATTAACACTAGTTACTGGATACAACAAAACTTAAATATAAAACATAACTCTTACCCCTCCTGTTATAGGCCAGAACTCAAGTTTGCACTATTCAGAACATTTTTAAGTAGGCCTATAGTAAGTATATGTCTAAAAAAAGAGTCTTCTCATTCTCATCTCATTCTCATAACAGCTATAAAGGAACGAAAGACAAACAGAAATACTTTAAGTGGAAAACCCCTAAAACTAAATAAAAAAGGCCTACAATATAAATAAAAACATGCAGACAATGTTTCTATAAGTGTTTCCTAATAGATAAAATTCTATGCATAAATAAATTGTTTTATTTTTATAACCGTCTAATATACACGGGTTATCAAGTCTACTCAGGTCTACTGCACTGAAGGAGATGGTTGTTATCGTAAGCCATATAGAATAATGTAAAATACTATATACACAATGACCATATGAACTTAATAGTACAGTGTGTATTGTAATGTTTAAATGTCCTTCAAGGTGGTACGTTATACTGCAGCTTTACCCAAGGAAATCACGATTGTGGTATAAGCCTATTATAGTGGAAAAGATAGAAATTTGAAAATCAGTCACAAACACTTTCTCAAATATAAAAAATCTTTGGAATATTATTAATTAGCCAAAACACTAAGCTCATTCATTTGATAACAATAGACCCTAATGTAAATGATAAATCTCCACATTTTGTGTAGGTAGCATCTACTTTTCAACGGCAAGCAAAAATATAGCTTGTCATCGAATCTGGGAGAATTTGAGTTAATTGGAGTGTGAGAATTTACGGTTTGACTTGAAAAAAATTGAGATCAGAAACGTAATAGTGGATGAAAAGAGTTATAGAGTACGCGTATGATAATCTTTGAAGAAATACATTATCACAGAGCTGCCACACGTGAAATCAAAGTACTGTACGCAACTTCGACGCACCGCCTAAAGGTTTCGATATCAATAGCGCCCTCAACATTTGCTACATTATGCTGACCTGGATAGCATCTTAATCATCAAACTAGCTCACAAAAAGTAAAAAATACAGTAGACATAAACAAATTGCTAAATAATAGAAACAATGTTTAGATAGAAGCAAATCAAGTTATGTCTGTATCAAGCATTGCCCTTCAACGAAAATTTGGAGATCCCGTTTTGTCGTTGAAAAATGTTAAGGCACATGTGTGGTGGGACAGTCCTGTTATCGATGGACAGTGTATATCAAAGAACTATATGAAATATTAAATTATTGATGGGCCTATTAATTCATTACGTTATCATGCTTGTTTTAATTGAGTTTTCATCCCATAAGTACAAATGTACGGTATACCGGTACTGTAATTATCAATTTTAAAGGGGGTTCTTAACAATGTCCATGTTGACATTATTATAATATACGGATACATCAGTGTAGTCCAACCGCAGTGACCGGTAGTGTTTTCGATGGATTCAATCAGTAGGTTCTCCCAACATGTAAATATTTAATGTAAGACAAACCATTGCTTTAATTATATGTTAAAAATTATTGATTACTTACTGTATGTAAAGGGTGGCCTGTATTCATTAAACAAGATTGTTCAAATTTACTTTCGCGCATGCGTCGCCTAATGATACGCGCATTATTGAGTTGAGATGCATCCACACCGAATCCGAATTTTCGGATCGGAGAGCCTCCGAGCCGATCAGAAAGGGACGCTGGCGTTCAGCGCATTGGAAACGCGGTGCGAATTTCAGTTCGGATCCGATGTGATTGCGGCTTTACTTCTCGGCGACCAAACAAGCTTCGGTGATGCGGCGCTTGATAATCAAGAGATTCTAAAGAGGCGCTTATTACACATTATTAGAGTGTTAAAATGATACCATGTGTACATTAGGTACATCTGATATGTTACAAATTTTGATCGGTGAGTAATCGGTTATCCATACAAAGCTACTAAACAATAAGACACTTTGAGTATAGGCCTAATATATACGCCGTGACGTTTATTCAAAATTTAATAGGCTTATTATCTCTAATAAGCGCCGCGGTGAATAATCAAGAAAGCGCAGCGGTGCATAATCAAGAAACATAATTGTTTATCGGGATCATAAAAAAAGAAATACAAAGACGATTATTACGAACGCATATTTATTTCATATCCTCACAAACGAGTTGACTTTTATGTACCATATTATAATAAATAGTGTATATTATATTATTAATATAGGAAATGCATTGGAGGTAGACGACGAACTCTATACTACTACTACTGTACTATATTATTTGGTGAAATAAGTGAATAAAGCGTACATAAAATCTAGGAATAGGGATCATAAGCAAAAAATTCATAGGGCCTGTGGTTGAAGAGGGGTAAACACCGAACACACCTCAGCCTGTTTATTACAACTTTGGGGCGTTCCTAGTGTAATAAATTAAATGATTACGGATAGAGATAAAATAGAGCACATAATTAGACTCATCGCATGAAAATGCATAATTGAGGATGACGTCATGAACTCGTACGCGTACACACCAACACCATGATACATGCCTTTTGTACGCATGTTACTCACATCGCAAACATTTACATATCCATATATTGCGCATACTATTCTGAGACTACTAACCGAACACATCCTCAAATCCTCTTTAAGTTGTTTGCGAAATGAGGTCCAGAATTGGGATTACCAAACTTATCCTATCACGTTGCGTTAATACATGAACCGTTACGGCATTTATGCAATAAAAAACCAACTTAATACATGATACACTTCTATATAATAATATATACGTTATTACTATAGAGTGCTCACCGCAAAATAATAATATATTTCTAGTGAATATTGCATGTTCAATTACTGTCCATCAGCATCGAACACAAGGGGGCGCTGTTGTGGGACAATAAATTTTAAAAAAAAAATCTAAGAGCCTTATCTGATAAAAGGTAAGGTACTACCGTCTATTTTAGTACTTCCTTGTAAATCTTAATCTGGCCATTTAATTTCCATCCCGGAAATCGATTGCAAACCAGCGCTGGCTCCAGAAAATTACGGACGGGGTCCGACATGTCCAACGAGGGTTTCCAAACCGAAAAACCGACTCAGAGCCTCAGTCCAGATCGTCCCAGAATAAAAAAAATTCCCTGGTAGAGTTGACGGGGAGAGTTTTTGCTTCTTAGTATCCCAAATTGTGCTTTTAGACCACAATAATAATGAATGGCAATCAAAATAAAGTTACTTGGATAGGCAAATTATTATTTTTGATCTGACACCTCGTCGCGGTGTCGGACGACAGGGGTCCAGGCCTGTCCTCACTTCCCCCGCTGGCACACGCCACCGCTGCTGCATAACCTTAAGAAAATTGGTCTCTAATTCATCATTATTTGGCTTACTGTTTTACTGTGTAGATATCTATATTTAATTATCCCACATCCATCAGTACCAGCTGAATGAAATCCCCAAAACAACCAACCCCCCTCCGCCATTTCAAGAATTGCACACTACCCATCAAATTATAGGCCTATGTCTACATATTTTTCTATAACTCTAAGCTGAAATAAATAAATAAATTAATTAATTAATAAAAAATAACATTATACATTATAGGCCTTCAAACATTAATGTAGATAAAGACAGTCTGTCAAAATACAGTAACCACCTGTCGTAAAGAGAATTTCAGATGCAAATACTGTATCCACTTCTTTCAAGTTTTAACAGCACTCTGACCACGATCGTTGGAAGAACTACAAAGCAATGCATTAAAGACTGAAAGTTTGTCGAAATGAATTGTTGGTTGCTGTAATAAACTGAAGGCCTAGATTAATCCGGGAAGAGACTGGACACACCATACACACAGAGCAGCGTGCCAAAGAAGTTCATATCTGGATGTATGTAGGCCTGACAGTTGATTGCCACACCTTCACACAGAAGATGGCAAAACAGACAGACAGAGCAACCTGGAATTTAACGCTCGACATTTTAATATCCGCTACGTTATGTGGCATTCATACAGATGATGTTTCTGTTTTCTTCGTTCAGTTTGTGTGCATGTAGTCAAAGTCAATACGACATCTTGCTGTTTCAACCTTTAGACGTTCTCATGTCTTTCACATATCCAACACATGATTTAAATAAGATATATAACATATTGCTAATCGTAGAATCTCAATTTTTGACAGTTTCTTGTCAGGTGGTAACGTGGGCAACAATGTACGCAGTTCGCCGAATGCTATATTGAACGCCTCAACTCGTATCCGCTCACGTGTCGCGTGTGCACTGCGGTACTTTGCCGTCGACCTACGTCGTCGACGACGTTCTTCCCTCGACAATGAAAGATAATCGTTACGGGATGATTTGGAAGTGGTGTTGCTATTTTCGTTCTGTTCCGGCCGTCCATTTATGTCTTCCGGCTCCTCCTCCTTCTTCACCACGTTTGGTAGTATCATACTCGGCATTCCAGTTTCTATAGACGATGTACACCTTATCGAGTCACTGTCGACAAAAGAAAACAAGAAATCATATAGTATGTTAACAGTGTGATGAAATTAGGGCCTACGATCATTATTGGATGAGCCTCCACACTATCAAATTTTATTTCATCATAATGGAAAAACAGGGTTTTTTGTCAACGAAAATATGATAGTGTGTATAGAGGTTTATGTTAAGAAAATGAGATTATGTGTGATAATATTTTCATGTTTTGATTATTCTTCATTTTATGAGAATGAGGTAAACCCTTAACATTTCTTCATAGAAACAAGCGAGAGAGGGTTTCTAAAGACACTAAAATTCTGGTTCTGATGCATAAAGCCGGGCACTCACTGCGTCGTACGACCGTCGCACGACGAATCCAACTCCGCTCTCTGTGAGCGATAGATGACGCGACGCCGTCTGCTGATTGTCGGTGGCAGTCTGAACTGATCGTCATTAAAAACGATCCGTTGCGCGCGTGTCGTCGCGTTGTGTGTGTGTGTGTTTTTTTTTTATAGAAACACGTCGGCGCACAACGACCGCCGTGCGCAGTGAGTATGCCTACTGCATGAACTCCTCAATAGGGATGTACAGGCAGGAGCGTCGTGACTGAGCTTTACATGAAGTGGGCCTCCCTAGAGATGTTTTCCGTGCCTTGCGACATTTGTAATTAAAAATCACAAGTAAAAGAAAAAAGATAACATATTGTCCGTGTTATCCTCAGTCAACCTGCAAATGCAAGCACCCGCCACAATATTACCTCCAAAAAATGCTATTGGAGTGATGCCACAAATTCCTTGACGGCAGAAGACGTTATTCAGATGTAGGCTTAAGTAGTGTTCCGTTCAGATGTAAAAGATTATTGCAAATTGGTCCTCCGCCGTTACATAACGAAGTGAAATGCTTTTTATACCGCTGCTAAATGTATTGCTAATTTTAAGCATGCGCAGGTAAATAATGCGACATAAGGTTTCTATAATAATTTTAATTTACCACATCTTTTCCTCAATTTGATGACCTCTCCTTTGTGTGTATTTTCTCAGCACAATACTCAATTAGGCATACAAATCTCATTTAGGATTTATTACTAAATAGTGTTACATAATCCCCCTCAGTTGACAATACCCCCACATTTTCAATCTTACGAATAATAAACATACTTTTGCCACCAAAACTCATTTTCATCTTTAGCAACATTTCAAATCTACTAGTGTAATTGCAATTTCAAATATCATTTGTAAGCCTATACGCTACAGAAACTGGAAAATAGAAAATACTCCCAGTAGCATTGTGTTTTTTTCAATTAGTATTCGTTCCAGACGAATACTTCCGCATAAAACTATTTTAAATTATAATTAGCGACTTCTGGATTTGTTCAGCTACATGCTTCAGAGTTTGACATCATTAGTTATTCAAAAAAAAAACCCCTAAACAATTGTCCTTTGCCGCTTTAGATGAACCATCTTTATTTAAAATAATAAGTTTTTTACGTAGTATTTTATTTGAAGCGAAGTGTTATAATATTGATGTACCAAGATAATGTGCATCAATTTGGTGTCATTTGGGACGCTTAAAATATAGGGACCGAGTGCGCGTTCCAAGAGAAAAAGCACATGATGCACACCGTAAACCAAATATTAGGGTTGTTTTATTACAAAGAAGAAAGAAAATGATTCTAATTTCAGAGTTGAGAGATGTTCAGGCGCTAGTATATAGTTACGGGTTTAAGACCAATTCTCTTAATGCTATCTATATAGGCCTACATCAAGTACCGTAATACTGGCCTCCACAAAGCGTGGACAGATGAGAATTTTCAAAAAGGGAAAAGGGGATACAGGTTTGGAAACGAGGTTCCAACCAGTGGCGTGACCAGCGGGGTGGGTGGGGGATATTTGGGCCTATGAATGTTAGTAAAACGTATTCGCTAACCTAACAACATTAAGACTATGCTTATAGGCTGAAAAGACTGCATTAAATGCAATGTCAGTATCGTTAAAGAATATGACTGTGTGAATATAACCAATAGAATCACCTTTTATCTTACACACTCCGATGCCCCTTTGGACTGGGGACCATGGGACTTCTCCCCCTCCCCGAGACCCAATAGGCGTTAAGCCACTGGTTCCTTCCTTTTATACGTTTAAAAGTTTTTGGTTTTTTTTGTCCATGCGTTCGACATGGGCTATGTTCTCACATGGCAGCTAACGGTTAGCAGGATCCGGATCCTGCTAACCGTTAGCTGCCGTGCGTCCATACAAAAAAAATCCGGATCCGGATACCAAGAATATGATGATCGAATCACTGGCCAATAAGAAACTGGAAATTGTAAACGCGTACGTGTGATTGGTTGATGATAGAAACGCGCTCACTTGCTAACCGATAGCGCTTGCTATCCGGTTAGCGCTAACCGATCGGGTGTTCTCACTCAGGTGCTAACGGTTAGCGCTAACGGTTAGCTCCCGATCCGGATACTGGTTTCTCGTGAGAACCAGGCTATGGTCACAAATCTCAAAACGAAGCCATCCTTTATAACTTTATAGGCCTACTTTGTTAAATTGTCACATCATATACCTAGTGTTCATCTATTGCTTTCAGTAACGAAAGCAATAGATTAGTTACTGGGTATAAGAAGTTGGGATCTGGACATGTCTCTCTCGTCTGAATTTGTTTTTAATATACGAGGGTTGAAGATTCAAGACGGAATAGACGAGTAGCAACAAAACAGAAAGTTCAACTGAATGAAAGAAACGACTTTTTGTCATCTCCACAATGGAAAAAGGAATTACCATTGGGACAAAGTGGTAATGATTTACTAGCTTAGAAACACGTAGTAACAAAGTGTTAATGACTTAAGTCATTAACACTTTATCGCACTAATGACTAATTAACTGAAAATCTTAAACAAAAGGTTTTAACGTAATGACTTAATAACTTAAAATATTAAACATAAGGTTTTAACGTAAAGACTAATTAACCAAAAATTTTAAGCATAATGACAATATAGTTTTTCTCTAATAACTCTTTCTCTAAGTATCGTCACGTCATCCATCTACACTTGCCCTAAAAATTGGTCCATATACAAAATAAATGATGTTAATGAATTAGGCCTAGGCCTATTAATACTATTTCCTCACCTTATAATAGAGCAATTCATCCTGGTATTAAAAATACTAGGCCTTATAAGCCTACGCAAATAATATTACAAACTATTGTAGAACCTTACTAGCTGAACCCGAGCCAAGAAATGTCTCGCGACCATGCAGTCACCAGTCAAATATGGAGTAAGTTAGGTCTGAGTCTAATTACTTGCAGCGGGTTGCTGGATTGATGAAAGAGAAGTTTTACCACCTGATCCTACGCCCTTCAAAAACGTCAAGCACATTTCAGGGGCACTTTTATCAATTGAATATTTAGTAAAGAATGAATTGTTTAGTTGACACATAATATAATTGGTTGGAACACGATTCATTATCAGATATATCGTTGCTCATTCAAAATATGAAGTGTTTTGGCGACAAAACGAGTGTTGAGGCGTACAAAACAGTTTCCTCAACGTATACTTGAAAAAAAAAACTTTCGTTTGTAGTTTTATTTCGACTGATTGACTTATTATGCAAATGATCAACTATAACACATTTGCCGGTTATAAGTTAATAATGAGCAACTGTAATAGGCCTACTTACCGTATGTCAATTTTGTGCAGTTGCATGTTTTGAGTTTAGTTATTTATTTAAGTTAAGCATGGTGTTCGTTTCAATCTCAATTTAATGTTTAACTGAAAATAAGTTTTTATGCGTTGTTTTGTCTAATACAAGAAAAAAAAAAAACCTTTTTATTGAGAAGTTGAATAAAGGCCCAGCTTCATAATAAAGCAATATGGGCAAATGTGGCTGCGAATTAAAATAATGGAAATCAGATATTTGAAGGGCTCTTAAAGACAATTTTGCCTTCGTTAAAATTAACAAGTTTCTAAAAACAAAATCAGTTATCATTCGAAATTAAAATAGAGGCCTAGCTAAATGTGACGCTGGAAGGTAATTTGCTCGCGGTTAACACAAATGCCTATGATATCGTAACCAAATTGCGCATGATCCCGGCTTAACACGCTTACCGTCTGCTGCGTAATTTTTAGAATATGATTATGAAGTATTTACAATTATGATGAAATGCTGTAGTAGAAATGGCGCCATTCTTTAGTATACTGATACTGTTATACTCCCTATTCCATGTCAAACTTTTACCCCGGCTAAAAAAGTACAAGTGCAATAAATTAAGACGTGATGAATTAAATAAACGCAATTGAAGAAACATTTGTTAACATTTCATTTGATTCTATACTGATTATAGTGGAGTACCAGTATTATTAGCGCCACGAGCTGTCCATTGTTTGCTGAGACGATGACAGATGCCGAAGTGTCCGCCTAATAACCCGAAGTAAACCTGATTGAAATAGAGGCAATCTGCGATATAAATGGCTACACTGTTTGACAATAAAAATGTTAACATATGGCTGCGGATTTGCCAATCTGACAGTTTGATAAGGAGTAAAAACAGCGATGACAAAAATAATGAGGAACATAATAATTTCCCCACAAAATGAAGACATTAATGTAGGCCCTACAAATTAAATGCCAATATCCAATAATAGTTAGTGTAAGAATACGAATCTGAATTCGCATCGTGTGGCTTGTAATAAACTAGAAATTACAAATTGCAAGTGAAGTGCTGCGAAGTACGACTGCATATAAATGTTCTTCGAACAAAATTATTTATTCGAGTCAAGTGAAAATAATGAATAATAAAAATATAACAAATAATATGAGACACGACCCATTGTCTATATTAGAACACGTAATTTTTCATTTTTGTCAAAAAGTGTCTATAGTGGTGAATTATGGTTTAGGTTTTTTTAAATAAAGTTTCAACAATTCCTATGTACGTGGAAAATGTAGTTGATTACCAAAGGTTACAATTTTTATTTTGAAGACTGCATGGTCTAGGAAGTGTACATTTTTTTATGGGGCAAGTTTCCAAGGCCGGGTTTTCCTAGGGGCGAGTTGACTGCCAAAGAGTGTTGCCAATGTGCGAGCCAGTGTGTTATTTGATCACAAGTGCGAGACATCGCAAGTGTGAGCCAGCGAGCCATGACGTCACGACAATAGATACGAGACGTTACTCGAGTTGTGCTAGGTATCGGCTGAGATTTGTGGAGTACAATTAAAAAAAAACAACTATAGGTCTAATAATGAATTATTGTGATGTTAAATAGACAATGTTAGCTATCAAGGAGCGACGTTGTTTTTCATTAGGACATTCGTCCCGTCAAGGCTAGGCCTATACCATCCTAACTAGTCTAGGCCTAGAGTAGGATAAGGCTAGCGCGACATGCGGATGTTGGTATGTGTTGGTTAGTCTACAAACGTCGCATAAAGTAATTGATTTTTTTCGCAGAACGAAAGAAGGAAACTCCACTTTTCAGTCGTTTTAGGCCCTTGTTTTTTGACAAACAATGACCTTTCAGAGGTCAAATTGC
>NW_022687459.1:460447-468322 GCF_011630105.1 Anneissia japonica | reverse complement strand
AAAACACAATTACTGTGATGACATAATCAATTTCGAAATATTGAATCACAACACGATGGCGTGCATTTCGATTTATTATGATATCTTATAATTACAGTTGTACATGTCACCGTCGGAACTGGTCCAGCGGATATAATAAAATTGAATAGCGTTAAAGATGTGAGACGAGCGAAGACTGAATTAAAACTAAATACTGATTCAAGCGCTGGACAGACTGAGAAGAAGACTGGATAAATGTAACAAATTATTAGACTTTAATTAAGATGATCTATTCCAAAGGTTTCAAGGTCACAAACTGTATTATGCTTATCAGAATAATTATATAAATATGAATGTACCCGTTACATAAATTATGATTCAAAAGCCAATGCCGATTAAAAGAACTTATTTAAACCAAATTAAATAATTACAGAAAGCATATAAACGAAACTCAAATCTATGTTAAATTAATTCACGATAGTTTAAAGCAATTATTACGATCAAGTAAAAATCAGTTTACGATAAAAAATAGAAAGATTCAAATTAAAAGATGAATGTTAGGTTAAGTCTTTCCACAATAGTGAGATTAAAATAGCGGCTCAAACCCCATATAGTTACGGTAGTTTTATGAATATAAATGTAACAGTGGGTGAGTGACATCGGAGGATTATAGCACATCGATGTTTACGGATGGATGTTTACGGATGGACGGCTTGACTATCACTGCCTTTGTCCCTAATCTTAATGTAATTTTGATGTGGTCACTCTGAGGGCGCAATGCTGTCTTAAATATACCCTCACACCTGCACCAGTCATTTACTGAAAGAAAATCTAAATTTGAATCATAAATTCAGCAAAATAATTCTTGACCCTTAAAACATGGGTATAAACACTTTAATTGTCATGATTAAATGCTTAGATAAAAAGTTATTGCAGTAAATAAATTTTGCTCTAATGGCGGCAGCTAATTTGCATATCTACCATAATTATATGCATAAAATTAATTCAAAAATAGGGTACAAATGTTCAATGACCCTTGAAACATGGGTATAAACACTTTATTTTTCATGATTGAATGCTTAGATAAAACGTTATTGCAGAAAATCAATTTTCCTGTAATAGCGGCAACTAATTTGCATATGAAACAATTATGCATAAAATATCATTTACAAATATCCTAATAACATTTTCTGTCCCTAAAACATGAGTCTGAACCCTTTATTTATCATGAGTGCATGCTTAAATACAAAATTATTGCAAATATTAGACATTTTCTTAACATAAGTAGCTAATTTGCATATTTATGCAAATAAGGCGACTTCTGGGATGAAACTTGCGTCCCATTTTCGAAATGTCATTTAGCACAACCTTATGAACCAGAATCGGCAATAAGACAAACTGTTGCAATTTGTTTGACTCAATGCTCTAAATCTGCCCGTCTAAAGGTCTATCATCAAATACCAATAGTCAAACGGTGGTCTTCTATAATTGTGACTGTACACAGCCGCAAAAATATTGTAAACAGGAACAACAAATATAAAGATAAAATACGTAAAGGCTACATGCATTAGTTAGACTGACTCTTTGCCTACTCATTATGCAGCCTATGGTCTAGCACAAGACTACGATGGAATGCTTCTCATTCCAAATCACTAATATTACTGTACTGTTCATATCTACAGTACAACTATATATTCCACAACAAATCATGTACATACCAGTCCCACAACAGCTAAATTAAGGCATAGTAAAACGGTGTATTCTACTTTCTAACTCTCCGTTAAGAACAATATGGCGTCCCTGGTTTCCAACATGCAACATTCGTTCTTGGCGCACTAAACTTTCGGGACCCTACCATTATAATTATGATGAACTACAGAGAGCCTCCTATATGAATCTATGTTTATCACATGGCTCCCTTAAATTTTTAACAAAATTTACCTACAAGCAATATAACATTAACATAAGTTCAACAATACAATACAAATAAATACAATGTTCAAAACGAATGTTTCTTGTCGAAAGGTTCGAATGGTATAAGCAACAAGATCATCTCTTGATCAAACAGGATGCAATAATATCTTAGTAATCAATGATTCACACACAGTCCAACAATGTTCTTTTAAATTCAATGTTTTTTCACATTGCAAACAACAGTACTATCTGACGTCTGTATAACTGCTCCACATAACACTACTCACACAATTTTCACATTTAGAAGCAGATATCATCTTCAGCAATGGCAATCTGTATCAAAAGGGCGGCGCTTGGCTCACACCAAATAGAGCACACAAAGGCTCCTTGGCGGGAATAACCACTATAATCAGGACAATTTTTTTTGTATATAGATAGGACGGCGCTAGGCTCGCACCCAATTGAGCACATAAAAGCTCGTTGGCCGGGATAACCCAAATTCGCTACTCATCTTCTTCAGGTCGATCCATTTTGATCTTCTTTGATCGAACATATGCTTGCACCTTTCAAACAAGACCGTCTTCACTTGGATTTGTTGCAATTATTCTAGCAAGTGACCAATGATTCCTAGGAGCATTTTCTTCAATAACAAGCACAACGTCACCTATCTTCATATTTTTACTCTCCTTTGTCCACTTGATTAGATTAGACACAATCCCTCTTTCCACCTATTCCAAAATTCCTCTACCAGATGTTGAACTCTACGCCACCTTTTTCAACAGTACTGGTCGGTACGTGTAAACTTTCCTGGCGGTGGTAACACTCACTTGGCAGTGAGCAGATGGCTTGACGTTAATGGTTCCATGGAAACTTCATTCAAACTGGTCAATGGTCTGTTATTCACAATTGCCTGTGCTTCAACCATGAAAGTATGTAACATCTCGTCATCAAACAAACCCTTATGTTTAAATAATAGATTGCTCAGATTGCTCGGGTACTCCTAATCATCCGTTCCCAAACCCCACCCATGTGACTAGAACATGGTGGGTTTAAGATTTAATCACAGTTCAACTTTAATATTTCTGCCTTTACTACACCCTGGTCTATTTCTTGTAGTGCCTCTCGCAACTCCTTTATGGCTCCAATAAAATTTGTACCTTGATCTGAGCGCACCTGCCTAGTCCGCGTCTTGCTATGAATTGTCTGAGAGCATTTATAATTGAATTGAAAGTTGAAAGGGAATGTGAAACTTCTAGATGAATTGCCCTCGAGGCCATACACGTAAAGAGCACTCCGTACCGCTTAATCTCTCTACGTCCACATTTCACGATCCAAGGGCCAGAATAGTCAACTCTACAGTAGCAGAATGGAGGAACTGGATGTAGCCTGTCTTCCGGAAGATCAGCCATCTTTTGACAACTAGGTTGTTTTCGCATTTTACGGCACATTGTACATCCATATATCCATCTTGATACTGCGGACATACCACCCACTATCCAAAGCCAGCTGACCTTATGCTGTTGTGCGTTATGCCACACCCTTGATGGTGAACCTTTTGATGATAGTGATTGACCAGCAACCTGATGACATCACATTTGGTAGGCAGGTTTACAGGATGCTTAAGATTTATAAAAAGGTCCGACTTCCTCAGACGCCCACCAACCTTCAGTAGACCATTTGCATCTCTCAGTGCGTCTAGCTTGGCCAACTTGGTCCAGTTTGGACAGCTGCCTTATCAACAACTTCTCAGCTTGACTCATATCTTCAACCACAATATCGCCTGAACGCTTACCACCCTTCAACTTATAAATGAAGATGATGCACAGTGCAAATATTCTCTTGGCTTTGTTCCAACTTCTGAAGGACAGTCGTTATACATTCTGGAACTACTGGGATCAATTGCGTAGCAAAAACGTTAACTCTTCTTTATCTTCAATGGAAATTGGAAGCCCATTCACCTCTTTCACTATGTAAACAGGGTCAGATAAAAACGTAGGACAATTCCACCATATTTCTGATGTTACTTTCTGATGTTTTTAAGTTTCCATGCTGCGGGAAGCAATGTCAGCAGGGTTATCTTTGGTACCAATGTAATGCCACTGTCTTAATTCACTGCTATTCCGTATTAGCTGGACTCTGTTGCTACAAAGGTATGAAAGCGTTTAGCATCGTTAGATATGTAGCCTAAAACGACCTTACTGTCAGTCCAAAAATGCTCCCTCAAGTTCTTGTAGCAAATCAATTCTCTTCTCAAAATTGTAGCGATCTTGGCTGACACCGTAGCAGCAACAAGTTTTATTCAAGGGATTGTTGTTGGCTTCCTGGCCCCACTATGGCTTTACTCATCACTAAGGAACATTTCTCAAATATGAACACTTGCGTCACGAAAATGATGCAGTTCAGCAGTCTTAATGGAGGATGGTTCCTTTAGGTTTAACTTGTAACACCTAATAATCCTGACACTATTTAGATATTTAAGTTGATCTTTCCACTGCTTCTACTTCTGCTCGACACTTGTTGGAAACGGTTGATCCCAATCAGATCTATTGGTACACAGGTGTTGCAGTGTCTTCTTGGCATTCAAAACATATGGTGAAACAAACCCTAAAGGGTAAAAAATTGAGCTCACCATAGATAAGACACCTCTACGAGTGGAATGGCGTTCTCGAACACAGGAACTAAATTGAAAGGCATCTGAACCAGCATCCTTGCACAGCTCTATTGTTTGCTTAGCGAGATTAACACCTTCCTCAACTCTGGATACCGATATTAACTCATCATCTACATAAAAATGGTATTTCACAATGTCTGCTGCATCAGATCCATACTTGTTTTCATACACATCTGCAGCTCTATTTAAGGCATAATTTGCTATTCCAGGAGATGATGCTGCTCCAAAAATATGAACCTTCATCCTGTATTCCTTGAGTTTGAGCTCAAATGACCATCCTTCCACTATAGAAATCTCAAGAAATCTCTATCACTAGGTCGAACTAAAACCTGGTTAAACATACCTTCTATGTCTCCAACGATGGCAATGGCAATAGGTTTCACTGAACTTCAATAGGACACCCAACAAACTGTTTGTCAAATTCAGACCCTGAAGGAGGTAGTCATTCAGCGAGGATCCCTTGTATTGGGCCGCACAATCAAACACTACCCTTATTTTATTGGGCTTTCTTGGGTGGTAAACCCCATGATGTGGAATGTAATTGATGTCACCGCAGGCAAGAGCAAGTTGGCGATGTGGCACTCCTTCCGCATAGTTAGACAGCATGCCATTCATGAATGTAACATAATCATCTCTGAATTTTACATTCCTCTTAAACTTGTGTTTCAGTTGATCAAGTCTCTTTACTGCTACCTCCTTGTTATTTGGTAAGTAAAGCTGCTGATAGAATGGTAACGGAAACTGGAAATTTCCGGTCATTGACTAACATTGGTTCAGCTTCTCTTTCAACAAAATCAGCCTCAAACATGGACAGTAACTCATTAGTAGTGGTTCTGTAAACAACATGTCCAAGTTTGAACTCTTTTCTACCTCCAATTAACCCGACTATTCCCCAGCCTAATGATGTTTTTTTTTTTATATAAGGGTCATCATCTTGGTCTGGTACCACCTCTCTAGGCTTCAGGGTTTTGGCACAATTAGCACCTATCAATAGCCAAAATTCAATATTACCATTGTATGGCATCAAGAACCCTTTTAATGATTGCAAGTGTGCCCAGCCATTAGTTGACTCTGGAATTTGGGACTGAGTAACTAGAATATTTGTTCTTGTATAAGAACATGATAGCTCTATAACTTTGTCCTCCTGCCAGCCCGTAATAATAAGCTTATCAATCCGTTTACAACTCACGGGGATTTCTTCTAAAATAGTTGAGATCTTTAAGATGACTGTTGGCCCAGATGCTGATAGCCTATTTTTTAGAGAGCTAGTGATGAAACAAGCATCCGACTATTTGTCTAGCAATGCATATGTTAGCACCTTTCTTTCAGGGTTTCCACTGGTCTTCACCCACATTGGAATTATTAAAGAGTTACAATGTAACATGGCATCATCTTGATTCTGCTCTACAGATTATACTGTCTGAGATGCGTTGCTTGTTGATGTTGGATTGCGTCCATGTACACACAGAACAGTAGGATATTTTTCTTGGCATATCTCACACATATTATCGTTTCGGCATTCTCTCCATATATGTCCTCTTTTTAAGCAGCTATTTCACAGCCTTCTTGTCCTTACAAGCGCTTGTTTTTCTTCAATGCTCATCTCCTTAAACAACCTGCAGGTACATATGCTGTGATTTTCTCCACATGCTTGACATGCATGTTTCTTTTCTGCTTTAGCAGATATGTTGAAAAATCAAGCTGCCGGTTTACGGGTGTTAGCCTGGGTTTGTTGTGACGCAAAACTAGGGTCATTTCTAATCTTTGCCTGCTGACTTACGAATTCAAAACAAATACTGAACAGTGGAAATGGGACACCCTTTTCCTGTTTGTACAGTGCACATTTCGTACGCCACTTCTCTTGCAAAAAGTATGGCAACTTATTTACGATGTTACTAATGCTCTTCGAAAAGTTCCATCATCTCGTGGCAAAGTTCCATCATCTCGTGCTTCCTAAATTTCCTTAAATAAATCCCCAAGTTCTCGCAGTCTGGTGTTTTCTTTAATGCTCAGGTTATGGAAACCTTCTACTCTATTCATAAATGACTTTTCCAGTTATTCAGGCGCTCCATACAGTTCATCTAGGCGTTCCTATAATGCCTTCAGGCACTGCACTGCTCTGATTCGTTTTGCATGACCCTGTGACTCATTTCCAAGCCACCTGGTTAATAGTTCCAATTCATTGATTACACCGGAAAATGAAGCCTTGCACGATCTATAATTCATTGGACAATCATCAAATTTAATTAGTTTATTGCTCAGTAGCTCCTTTTAATCACATACTTAGTAAAATTATCCACACTACTCTGTTTTGAGAACTCCACTTGAGACTGTTCACCTGAGCTGGTATCTCCTGCTGAATTACTAACATTGCTATCACTATTGCCATCCGCCACAACAGACACATCAACCTTACCAGCAATAAACTCACCAGCATCATCTTCATCGGCTACGACTTCATCAGCAACGGCTACATCAGCAACGACCACAGATGTATGAACTAGGACGTCTCCTTTATTATACTCTTTAATATAACATTTGCCTGCCTTAATTCCCTGCATGTATTGAAGCTGACAGGCTGTCATCAACTCCTCTTCCATCTGATAAGTGTCCTCATCCTCCACTAAATCTATTAAGGCTGCATGCCTTTCTTTTGCATTTTCATAGGCTGCTAAAATTCGTTGCAACCTTTCTTCTACACTATTTGCGTCTTCTCCCTCAGATCATCAATTTCTACTTTTAGTGCATTTGGGTCATTTTGACATTCTGACCTTTGACATGTTTCAATGCATATATGCCTATCCCTATACATACTTACTGTAGAGACTTCCTTGTGATCTCAAATTATTTATTTACAAAAGAAATGGCGATACTGACCATTCACCCATGTTACAGGGCATTTATCACATGCGGCTGGTGTTGTCAAAAGGGTTCTTATATCTTGGCAATCAATGTTCACAAGGAGTTGCATTTTGTGTAAACCTCCTTAATATATATATATATATATATATATATACATATATACATAAATATACACACACATAAAAATATATATATATGTACTCTACATATATATGCCTATGTACATTTGTGTTCTTAGCAGAAACCTGACAATATATATGTATTATATATGTTAGCGCCAGAACATGATTTTGTTCTATTTGTGTGCATGTTTTGCTGCCCATAGTTTTGTAGCATGATCGTTTTTGTTAAATTACTTGGGCCAGGGTTGAGAGCTCTTCAATGTTGTAATTTTCCGGTAGTCAGAGTGTTTGTGATTGGATATAAGTTGTCATTCCAATAAATGGTTT
>NW_022687459.1:356873-459957 GCF_011630105.1 Anneissia japonica | reverse complement strand
CTCTACAAGAAGCTACCCTGCTTCTATCACCAATGAATGCATCAGAAAACTCAATGGTATTTCTCAAGAAGAAGCCCTTAAACCACGCAATAATACCAGCAATTCTGACAGGACTCCCCTAGTCCTAACATACCATCCCATGACTAAACAAGTGGCTCAAATTACTATCAAGAACTTCGACATATTAGCTTCCGACCCATCCACTGAGACTATCTTTAAATCACCACCAATCTGTGCGTATCGTCGCGATAACAGCATCAGGGACACTCTTGTTCATTCTAATTTACGCACTTCACTTGATACCAAAGGATCTACTGTTTGCTGTAAAAGACCACGCTGTAAGACTTGCGCCCACGTCAAATCCATGGAATTAATCAACGGACCTTCTGGAAACCATATTATTACAGATCAATTTTCATGCATATCTGTCAACTTGGTGTATGCCATTTTATGCACTAAATGTGATGTCATCTACATTGGTGAAACTAAGCGTCGTATGGCAGACAGATTCACGGAACACCTCAGGTCTATAAGACTGAGACAACCTGGCCTCCCTGTAGCGGAACAATAGTCCGGATGAAATCAAAATAACTGTTATCACTTTATGCCACGGATCCGATCACGTCAGGAAAAACACCGAGGAACGCATTATCCATCGTCTCGGTACTTTAGCTCCTCGTGGACTTAATGTTTCCTTTAAATCATTTAAACTATAATTATTATTTGATATTATGCTTGTTTTTATGCTTTACTTGTTATCTCTGAGACCGTGGATTTATTATGTACATTTGCGTTTTTTTTATATATACTTCTATTTTTATCCATTATATACGATCATTCCCATTTATTATTTTTATATTTTACACTTATTTATGTCATTTATTACAATCCCGGTTGTTATCATCTTGGTTTATATTTTTATTTTTGGCGCCATATTTTATAGCACCTCTCCACTCTGATTAGTTGGCTTTTTTCACTACGCCCTTAAGGTATTGTTTAGCTTGTATATCAACGCTTTCCCATGATGCTGCATACTACGTCCGTATTCTATTTATTTATTTATTCTCGTATTCATATTTATCTGTACGTATACCTGATGAAGGGCGATGCCCGAAAACGTTCGTGTACTCAATAAATTATATTTTGGCAATACTAGACACCTCTCCTGACAGCAATTTGACCTCTGAAAGGTCATTGTTTGTCAAAAAACAAGGGCCTAAGACGACTGAAAAGCGGAGTTTCCTTCTTTCGTTCTGCCGGGTAAAACCAAATTACTTTAGGTTGTAGACTAACCTACACGTACCAACGTCCGCATGTGTCAATGCTCGAGTATTACTATTCAGCGTTTTTACTATATTTCTAGGTTTCCTATACGTTTAATCGGCCCATGTCTCAGCCACAATATTTTGAGGCCAATATTATTTACGAACCCAGTTAAACTTATTTACTAGCCTATTATCAGCGTGCTAATTATTACATTTTGGCGACGCTTGTTGTAGACTGGCATACACGGTACCAACGCTCGTTTTTACTATGTTTCTACATCAGCTCGTCAGTGTTCTAATATGGACAATGGGTCGTGTCTTATATTATTTGTTATATTTTTATTATTCATTATTTTCACTTGACTCGCATAAATAATTTTGTTCGAAGAACATTTATATGCAGTTGTACTTCACAGCACTTCACTTGCAATTTGAGAGGTCAAAAGTTCGAATCTCGTCAGAGTCTACTTTTTTATATACATTGAGAGCTTTACTACACGATGTACCATCATGTCCTAATGGTTATGAAGCTCGCATTGACAGCGAGAGGTCGCAGGTTCGAATCCCGTCAGAGGAATTTTATTACACAATTTATATTCGTTGAGAGCTATGCTACACGATGTACCATCATGTCTTTATTCGAACACTGCATTTATCCTTCTTTGATTGATGATTATAGCTTAACAGTATATATATATATATGATAAAAATATGTTTTGTTGCCTAAGCCCAACCACACCTAATTTCAGGGTTTAGTGCCAACCATCGCCGTTTCCGTCTGTTTATCCAAGGAAAAGAAGATTAAAATTCTAGCTAGAATTTTTACACTCGAATATTACACAGTATCAGTGCTTTCTAAAGGGTTACTCAATATCGACGTGCATTAGTGGATTTTAAATAGCGGTTAATGGTGAAATTGATGTAGGGCGACGTTTTCTCGGCAATTGTTAATTATAGGCCTCGTCTTCATTCCCTCCCGCGGCTGAGATTTGGAAAGAATAGGCCTTTACTAATCGACATCTGTTCACGAAAGCACGAGTACTAATGTGACAACGAAATAGAGTTTTAGAACCTTCTTGAATGAACCTTCTGCTGGCTTATTTTATCTATCATTATTTATTTAAGTATATTATTATTATAAGATTCAAAATCAGTTATTGGCAAAGGCAGTAACAAAACAGAATTATAATGAGCATTTGCTACACACCTCATACTGGAATGTAGAAAAAGGTGGGTGTCACATCTGGTCACGTGTCGTTTGTTATGCCTGTGTGAAAACCTGCTTCGTACTTGCTTGAAAATTTAAGGTCATACAGGTCATACAGGTCCCCCTCTACTTAAAGACCACCTCCAATTAAGAAAGCATACTCCAAGTATTGAAATGCACGTGTTGGGATTCAATATTTCGACATTAATTTAATATCATCATCAAGCTTGGTTTATACAGTAGTTCAGGTGATTTAATGCCAGTTAAATACACTCCATGACACAGATTGATGTTACAGTGGCCTTATTCATTTTTTTATAGTACAAATTCACAACATTTACAGCCCACTCTTTATTTTGCAAAATTAGTCTCGAAAAGAAGTCGTCTCGAAAAAAAGCCCATCTCGATAAGAAGTCCATCCAAAGTTCGCAAAAAAAAAAAATCCAAAGTTCCAAAAAAAAAAAAAAAAAAAAAAGCCTAGGGCTTCAATTCGAGGTTTTACGGTAGGGCCTATGTCTATTATCTTTATTATTCTAATTAGAGACCAAAGCTGATAAAGAGCATGGAAACGCCCTTCCCAAAAGTGGTCTTACATAGAGGGAGTCTAGTAATTGAAACTCAAAACTTATAAAACCTAATACATTTTGATAATAACAAAACGATCTAAAAGTAGCCTAACTATTAATTCTATAAAAAAAAAATCATACTGTTGTCATAGTACGTACAGTGTATAAGAAACCATGGTAGACACAATTGAAGGGCAATAATAAATCGCATGGGGTCTATGACTTGCTAATTAGAGGGATCTAAATCGACTAATCAGTCAGATATTATTCATTATTGGATAAAATTCTAAATCTATTAATTCTAACCATGATGAGTTAAATCGCCATGAGCTTGGTCTGTGTAAACTACTGTAATTATTTTTATAAACACATACATATATAGTATAGTAAAATATTTATTGTTATTCATTCAATATAAAAAATAATCAATTTACATATTATAAAAACAAAAATGAAATCATTTCAAAAGAAAAAAGCTAAACAATAGGACATAATGGATAACAGAGGATAACTCTTTAAGCTGGTAGGCTTCTTTCAGAAGGGGTCCCCAACAAAAACTAGATACTATATTTTTAAAAAATAATATAATTAAGCATTAAACAAAACATTTAAGTATATAACAATTCAATGTACACAATTTTATATTGAAAATACATGGAAATAATATTAAGTATATTTATTGATATTATGGCGTTCTAAACAACGACATTTTCACAAAGCATCAAGTCTGTATACGCATACTGCTACTAAATATTAACATCAACAATCTAAATACCTAATGAAATTATTCGAAGATCACTAACATTATTATTGTTGCGAAAAGACAGATATGAATCCACTAAAAATTGTATTTAGCATAATAATTAATATAGAAACGCATAAGAATATTATATGCACAAACATAATATTAAGAATATTGAATTAATGATAGTCCTAATAATTATATTGTTACGCTTCACTGATCTTCAGCGTAAATGATGCTTGACGTAACTGTATATATTACATCGTATATTTGTACACACTTTGAAATGTCATCTGGTTAATAACCTCATATGTGTTAATTTATAATGATTTATTTATACAAATTTAAACAAAGGCAATATGTATCAAATAACATAAGTATAATGTTAATAACGGTAATATTAATGAAAAGTAGAGAATTATTTCTGGTTGATAAGGGTAGTAAAATATTAATAGTAATGATTCTGATGATACAGTTGATAAGGAGTTGAATAAATTATAATAGACCTATCTTTTAATACATAAATGATATATAACAAAACTATATTATTACAATAGATTGGAATAGGGTGTAAACAAGATAATCAGTAACAAACATCTTGAAAGGTTATTCAAACGTTTTGATAATAGAATGACGGACAAAAACAGCAGAAACAAACGAATCTAAAAGTATAGAAACAATTCATCAAATCAACGAATAAGGGAAACAAATAGACTGTCATAATACTGTAGGTTGAAATCTCTTGATTTGTGTTCACGTTGACGTACGTTACCGTTTAACTACAGGCTTCCCCCGGAGAGAAATTAGTTGGGGCTTCCATTAAATACAGGCTTTCCCGGCTGTCCCAAAGGTGATATTATTGGGGTTTATATATATATACACATATATTTCTGTTCTAAAAATGTCATCGTTTATCGTTATTGAAATTAGGCCTAATGAATAGGCTAATGAACACTATGTAGGCCTACTACTTATCTGTGGGTTAGTAGAATAAGTTCAAAATTTCGAGCGGTACTTGGTAAAGACAACTTGATTTCTTGCTCCGAGCAAGGTATCTATTTGGAAGAAGTGTTTATAAGCCTACCCAATAGTGATATTAAAGAGGCTGAACCAGGCCATACCTCTGACTTTAAATTGACAAAGATAGAAAAATGTTAAATATAAACACAATGTGTACACAATAGGCCTTTTTAAAATGTGCAATTTAAAAATAAGCTTAGGCCTAATGAATGTATGATGTAAATAATCTGTTAATTAGTAATAAAAATAACGTAAAATATAAAAGAAAAAAGGAAGAATAGGAAAGAAACTCGGAGCGGCTGAAATATTTTCCGAAAATAAACGATAATAATCAATATGTCATTATCGTTTTACGTAGGGACTATTTGTAGCAAAATTGTTAATCGCGCTGTTGCACAACAAAATACAGCATTTCTTTTTGTGTACTTGCAGTTGCACTTCCTTTTTCACTATCCATTTTCCTCATAAGATCACGATATTGGATATGTGAAGAGAAAATTTAAAAAATGGCAGCGGTGGGATTCGAACCCACGCCATCGAAATGACTGGTGCCTTAAACCAGCGCCTTAGACCGCTCGGCCACGCTACCTCATGTTCTACGCCTCTGAACTTGTCTAGATCGATATTAACATAAATATGAAAGTTTTCACGCCCGCTTAATTAGTTTGCTTTAACATCCGCTATGGGTTTCAATCCTCCAGAAACAGGTTATAAATAGACACCTAAACAAAAGATAATTAAACTTCCATCTATCGATTCAACTGTTTTATATGAGGAGTAAGCTAGGACTTCTGGATCTAATGAACCTCTACAATCGTTTATTATTATTATCAATATATTAATGTATTTTCTCCATGGCATGACACTTCTACATTGCTTTTGACACTTGCTTATAAATAAATTAACAACGAATTGAATATCAATTAATTAATATTCGTTAGCTAGTTACATTAACAATTAATGAAACGTTTCCAAGCTACAGGTAACTAAGTAAACAGAAATACGAAAATAAGAGAGATCATACGTGTTCAATTTTATCATTATTTTGGTCTTTATAATGATTATTATTAATTGATTATTACTATCTTGTTTATTTTTTATTATCGGTTATTATTTTTTATTATCGGTTATTGTTATTATTATTATTATTATTATTATTATTATTATTATTATTATTATTATTATCATCATCATCATCTTCGTTATCATCATCATAACCATCTTTATACTGTGTAATTTATACAGTATTGATGCTATTATTGTTATTATTAGTTTTATCATTATTAAGTCTGTTAAGCGTAATAATGTCTTAATATTATATTAGACTTACAAGATACCATTATTTATCTATTATTATATATTTATTTATTTGAACCGTATTTAATGGGGTCACACGTTCTGCAATATATAGTTTCATTTACAACGATTTTGTAGCGATGTGTATATATTATAGCTTTTTAATCTTTGAATATTGTTATATAATAATTTCTACTTTTAAACAGTTTCGTATCTTTGTTTGTTGTTGGCTTTGAGGAGAGCCCCTCGATGGCAAATCTTCTTGTACTTGGGAAATCCTGCCAAATGCCGACTGGGCTTCAAATCGAGGTTTTACGTTATGATATGATATATGATATGATACGATCATTTGATATGATATGCCTATGCTATGGGACTTGTTATCCTAAAATGTATGCATTTAATGTCTCGGCTTCTTAGCATCAGTCAACAAGCGTTGTATAAAAGTTGATTACTGTACTACAGCCTTTGCAACAATAATGGTTACAAATCCACAAGGTCAATCAAGAACATTAATGTCAAGTAGGCCTAATAAATATGTAAATACTTGAAACATTGCTGATATAGCGTAATTCGTAGGCCAAATATGGCATCGATAAATATGTGATCTCATAATTTATAGCCAAGAAATGCATCAAATTTTACAATATTGGCATAATTTGCGATCGTTTGCTGTGTTTCTTAAGTCGTGTCGATGTGTGTAGCGGAGGCCTGACCAAGGAGTTGATGAAACCGCCAAGAGAGCAGGCAACACATCGATATTAATTTATAATCGCAATCATTCGTTGGAATATTATAGGCCTTGGAGTTTTTCAATATCAAACTGACAAATTAGCATTGTTTACAATGTGAACTTGCTATATAATTACTCCGTTTTGGAAAACATGTCTGTCTGTGAATAATCATAAGCTAGAGAACGAAAATACAATTAGGCCTACTTATGTAGGAGGAGATATGCAAAATGTAGAGCCTCGGTTGTAGGATACCGCTGCCAAATAATACTGATTATCATCAGACATACTTATTGGTAATAGGCCCTACCGCCTATGCTTTAATATTGAGTAACCCATGTAAAGTTACTGGTTACAGTTTACATAGACCATATAATACAAATACGTATACATATTACATAGGCATTGGGCCCACAATTTGTTGTTATGGTATAGGATGGTGTATAACGGATGCTTTCGATGACTGTAGAAGTGGCTATAATGCTTTCTATCTGTGTCAAATCATCCGGTATTCAAGTTATATAATTATAAATATATTGTATTTACCACAGGCCACCTATTTCTAAACCTAACGAACATAATCACACTTTAAAATCTATGTCAGGCTCATCATGAGTATAATATACACAAAACGATGACGTCAATAACATTGAGCCTAACCTCTCTGAGATAAACGGTGAGGAATGTGTAAAATATATATAAAAATATTTACCTATACAGTACATGATTGCGAATACACGGTACGGTATTGATTCACGAAATTAACGAAGAAATAAACGAACGGCGCATGTAAGGCCACTGGAGTAGGCTATCATGTTTTTATCCACCTATGTAACATTGTCCTATGATCGAAAGAGATCGAAAAAAGGGGAAAATTAAACATACCTTGTTTATTAAGCAACCAATATGTAGACAAAATGTTGTGGCGGTTGTGATTCTATCAAAACGACTGGATGGGTTAGGCTTGTCTCGATCTGATGATCAGTATATCCGGAAAGGTGTGTTTTCCGATGCTTCAGATAAAAAACTAAAATAAAAATTAAACCCTTTTAGTGACACTCCTTAAAATGCTACTATTTCATTACAAAACGGGATAAATAATGCTTTACACTCACCAAATATTGAAGTAAAACGAAGATTGAAGTATGGCCCACGGCTGCATCAATGCCTGTAAAATCGCAAAGCACTGTACCACTCTGTAGCAAATGTTAGAATGAAAATTTTAGTATTTTCGAAGGTTTGAATATATCAGTTGCTTTAGTGTCTTCCTGGGCCTCATTTGTGGCTGAATATGGCCGGTGTGAACGCAACTAAGATGACGTTGCAACTGTGCGACATCATGATCTCGAATTGGATGTTCACTTTCCAAGTCCGTGTAGTTTGTATACATTCGTCGTATTCTTACGGTAATATATTTTAATGGTGATTGGCTTCATATCCCAAGAGAGATCGTCTTATGTTCAATTTAACCAGCAAGATGTCATTAGTGCTAGAACAATAAGATGATTGGACGAGTGTTTTCCTCACTGCGCATGTCAATAACTTGAACCATCTGTGAACATTGGATTTTTGCATTGTTCCACTTGAACGGACGATGAGGAATCACATCGGAAACAAAGACAACTTAACGTTACTTTAAAGATCAGATTAACATAGTAAAAAAGTAATTACTACGTATGTTACGGGATTATGAATATCTGCAAGGGTTAAATAGTTAAACGATTTGTCACTGTGTTCTGAATGCTATTCAGCAGAAGGATGCTCTCTCCGGCCACAATGTGATCATAAATTGATCATTTTTCGATAATGTTCAAATTAAGCGTTTTATTTCTAAACTAGTAAATAGAATTCCAAATACTCTACAATTGATGCATTATCATTTGTGATGCTTTAAAATGACTCACTGAATAACTGGACCTTTTCTGTCACACATCGTATGGGATTTTTCCTCCCTTGTTTTTGTAGTGAAAAATTATTCATTTAGGATTCATAAAATAGATACTGTACATTCTACACTTTGTAGAAAAAATTTTCGCAAACAGTTTTACTATTTTTTATTTATCATCATTCATTCCAGGTAGGCCCCCTTTATATATTTTGATGTTTTTTTATTCATTTTATTATTTTTTATACTAGTAAATTGCTAGAAATATTGTTCTGTCTGTTCTTATACGATATCCCATAATCTATACAACTTTAATGATTAAAATACATTCGGACAACTGTCTGGGCAAACGAAATCAAAGAACAGAAGATTACTGAAGATCTGAAAGGAATAAAAGATGAAAGATTGGGGATCGTCGTGTTCGAACACCATACGCAACTAATTTAGCATCTCTTTGTTTTCTTTTTTTTTTATTGCGTGAAACATGATGTTTCCTTTAAATTGTAACAAGTTTGTCTTGGCCTTTGTCTCGTATCATATCTATTACATACATCTGCCCAGGTATTTTCAAGAGGCTCGGTCATTTCTTAGATTGTTTGTAATCAGGCAAAGTGCGAGATTGTGATTGGCAATCTGTCGGGGTATTTTCGGTTGGTAATTCGATCGATGCCAATCAGGACTAACCTTGTCGTGTTTACCGTTTTACAACCCACAGTTGGCAACAGATTACTTCCAACTTTTTTTTTGCTATTTTAGGTGCAACCATTAATAGGGAGCTTTCTATTTGTGCGACGACGCGACGCTAGAACGGAATCACTCATGCGTGACCGTCCTACCTGGGTCCATACGTTCTCTGCATACGTAGATTTGGCCAAATTGCGTTTCAGAATCTAATCGATGAGGTGACCTTAACGTTCTCGCATGCGCAGATGACTTGTGATGTCATTACGTTCTTCGTCCTACCGTCGTTGTGCAATCGAAATCTCCCTACTGATACAATTAGACGGCATCCTGATGTAATACTGTAATATAAGACCCGATACACATCAGTTCTCGACCTCTTGTCAAAGTACGCGCACGCATTCATCCTTCTAAGGATGTTGACATTTAAACATGCTGACAGTACATGCTGTGACTGTAATGCAATGTATCTTATTTTCATAATACGGTACAAGCGCGTTTACTTACTGAACGTGGGCCCATAATGTTGATGCGGGAATGACGCAAACTTGAGAATGCAACACATTATAATCTGCCCACACTAAACAAATAGCCCATATTTACGAACATAATTATATTATATTACATTCATATATGGGTTATCACAAATGTCACAAAACTGTCTACACAAACAACTTCAATATGCCTACTGAAAAATTATTAGATTTGTTAAGTGGAGTGGGCCGGTTTTTGCTTGGGTGTTTAAAGCAAATCCAGCAAATACTAGCATTTGCATCATATTTTTTTTTTAAAACCTGTTTCATGTCAGAAAACAAACTCTACTGGAAAGCGTCTCTAGGCCTAATGAGTTTGTGTAAAGCATAGAACGTAGGAGGCAATTTTATTCTGAAATAATCGGGATCATCATCCTCATAAGCCCCTTTCCGCCCGCGCGCGCAAAAAAAGGGTTCGCGTTGCTCAAACTCTAGAAAATATTGCCAAGGTGTTTAATTAATGTAGGCCTATGTAGCTTTTAAAAAATCTTAAATCGAAAGACACAGCAAAATACAGTAATGTTCGGGATGATTCAGTTCGATAAACTTAATGATATTAAAACTATCACGAGTTGAACGATGCGCCCCAGGAGATCGATCGCGTTGCTTGTGTCACCATAGCAACATAAACTTGGAAATTGATATTATCAGTGCATGGTCGGCGGTAGTCTGACGATGATGGATTGACAGATTTAGTTGCTGGCTCATATTTCCAAGCGGTTTGTAGCACAAACTGAAATTAATTTTGTTACTAATAATAAGACTAACGATTCGTAGAGTCTCGCTTAAATGAAGCATATACGGTAGCGCGGCCGAGCGTTTTAAGGCGCTTGTTTAAGGCACCGGTCATTTCAATGACGTGGGTTCGAATCTCACCGCTGCCAGTCTTTATTTTTGCAATCTTTACAATGACAGTAAACTTAAATGTATAACTTAATAATAAAACCAATGTTGCATGCTAATTAAATCTGACGTAATAAATACATAAATTTTACATAGATAAAATGTAGTGTTTCTAGTCAAATTTAAATAAATACAATAGGAATTATAAAATTAAGTCTAATTAGGTTGAAGTACTGTTAAAATAGTATTAAATAGCAGCAGTTATATCTAGTTAAATAGTAGCAGTTATATAAGTAATACTATTAGACAAATAATAGCAGCAGCAATAATATATGTAGAGGTAGTAGTTAAATATCAGCAATTAAATAAGTACTGGGTTATATAGTATACATTATTTGGTAGCATACAGTAAATAGCACCAGCTATATAATTACTAGTCCGCTAGTAGCAGTATATGTAAATACTAGCTAAACAGTAGCATTTATTTAATGTATTTAGTATTTATTCAAATTTTACAATCATCAGTAAATAGCAAGACCTCTTTATTCAACATTTTAATATTCTATAAATTACTGCCCTTAGGTCTTATGTTAATGCTATAATTGTAATCTTGTTCTTGTTCTGAATCTGATAGAATAGGACATTAAAAATTAATTTGTACAAGTACTAGTTAAAATAGTATCAGTTAAATAATGTCCATGTCAAGTAGTAACGGTCTAAACATTATGATGGGTGTTTTAAATGTACTGTTGTAAAATCTAGGAAAACTTTAATTTTGATAAAACACTGATTAATAATTCAATACTATAGTGGACCTGGACTGACACAAGCCTGGGAGGATGATCCAATCAATTTTTATTCCGTCCAGGCAGCTTCTGGCTGGGTGTGTGTTACATTAACAGTCTGAAAGAATGATTTGCTTGTCATCCTCCCAGGTAGCTTTCTGGGGCGGCGCTAGCAGGGGGCCCAGTGGACCTCTAGACCACCCCCACGGACCTCTGGACCCCGCTTGACCCCTGCAAGGGAAATGTTAGCAAAGGTCGTCAGGGAAAAATCAAATCCTGAGCGCCGAAAGTACAATTCAAACATGACTAAAAGGGACTAGATGTATGACTAGTAGCTCCTGAATACAAAACATTTAATACAATCTTTCCAGGCAGTTCCTGTTTATGATAGATATACTGAGCAGCACTAAACCCAAAAGCTGCCTGAAGGGATGACATGATCATCCTCCCAAGTGGGTAGTAATAATGAGAAGCAAGGTGTCAATCCAGTTCACTGGTAAAACGTGATCAAATATGACATAATTGCATGTGCATACATAAAGCGAAAACAGCCTGGAAGACTATAAATATAAATCTCCGAGTCTCGACATTACTTTTCCATTAGAAGACACCCAAAACTAAGCAAATTTAAAAAAGTGTAATTCCTGATTTTAATGTAGAATACTTTACTGATATGGAAGTACCTCCAACATTATGTTGACCACAGGCCTCGAGCAGCTGTGGCACCAGAAATTTGCTGACAAGGGGTCCGAGCCATGGGGCCAACAAGGCCTCGGTCGGCGGGTCAGAATAAAAATTCCCTTTTTGGGTTCACCAGGTGAGTTTCTATGGCTTAGTATGGTCTTAAAAGGTGCTTTTAAACCACAATATTAGGAATTAATAACATTAATTGGAGAGGCAAATTATTATTTTTTATATTTTTGATCCGACGGCCTAGTCATGCGTCAGACGATAGGGATCTAGGCCTGTCCTACGGAGGGGAAATGTCCCCTTCTCTCGCTGGTGCCACCACTGCCTCGCTGGAATGCTACTGATAGGTCAAATGCGTAAAAGTTACAGTAATAGTAACAAAATATTCAAGTACTATATTCTAGATTCTATAAGTAAATACACATTTACAGACTGAAATTCTACAATTTAAACTCACGATAATTTATAAATCCTATTTTAATGTAATTTACAATTATGGAATTAATAAAGATTTCTTGTAACGTACAAAAATATATAAACTGATATACACAGTGCATTGCAGATGATATAAATATCATTTAAATACATTTCTCAGTGCAAAATTATGCAATTTAAGAAAATAATATAACTCTACCTATCAGAACTCTTTCACCAAAAGTAACAGAATGTGCTATCTAAGAACGTTATAATGGAACCCCAAAATATTGCAAATTTGTTTAAAACGACACATGTTATCCAGGAATGAATTAAGGAATGGAACTAAACATGTACTAGGGATTACCTCTGGTTTTTTTACACATTTATTTGTTCTTTGGTGAAAGAGTCCGCGTGATGTCATTGTGTTTTCTTGGTCGAGTAGTTCTCAATATCTTCAATAGTGTCTGGTAATGCCTGATTCAATGTTTCCGGGAGCAGAAGAGAAGATATCCCAGCGGTTAAGGAAAGTAATCCAAACACTTGGAACATCACGTATTTACCCTTTAATAACAAGCATTCATAATACAAAATAATTTATTATTTTAATAGTTGATGCATACAGGATATGGGTAATTTCAAAGATTTATGAATATGTGATGATGATGATGATGATGATGATGATGATGATGATGATGATGATGATGATGAAAGTAATTTGAGCACTTGGAACATTGTGTTTTTTTTACCCTTTAATTATAATCATTTATAATATAAAATAATTTATTATTTAAATAGTGGATGCATACTTTGGGATATTCATGATTATATTATGATGATGATGATGATGGAGATAATATTAATAATAATAATAATAATAATAATAATAATAATAATAATAATAACAACAATAATAATAGCAACAACAGGAACAATAAAAACAACAATAATATCATCTTATAAGACACAGTATCAATCTCAGAGAGCCTTTTGAGTTGTATATTATATAACTTTAAAACAAACTGAAACCAACTGGGAAAAAACCCCCCCAAAAATGCAAAACTCTCAGGGGTGTTCCGTTCATCATTACTCTATTGCATTCCAAATCTCTTTATGATGCTTGATGGAGAATGGAGTTTTTTTTTTTGGTAGAAGAATCCTAAAAACGTTGCTTAGGTTGAAGCCAGAATCCTGTCTAATAATTATAAATCTATCTTTGGTAATGGTAGTACGTGCGTTGTATTGTATGCATATCATGTTAATTAACATCTCGACAAGATTTGATTGACAGATAAACCGACTAATAAGCAAGCATCATTTAGTCACGTGATCAAAAACTTTTTCTTGGACATTTAATTTCCTTAGACAGCTGGGAGCGAAAAACAGAGGCTTTTACCACAAATTCCCCACCATGTTCCATGAAATAGATTAACACTATGAATATAAACTTCAACCTTCTTTCTTAAAGAAGGTTGATAGCAAAGAAAATGTTCGCCAACTCGGTAAGTCTAGCCGCCATTGTCTAAGGTTTTCATGACTTTGTGGGCGGAGCTTCGCGTCCTCGTCGACATGTCAATTGTATATATCATATATATACAATAATTTTTTTAATATTGATTTTTTTTCTTTTAGTTATGAAGTAATCACAAGTAAACGTCAACCTGACATCAACACAGTGGATTCTGTCTCTTCCCTACAACATTAGATGCGAATATTTCGATATTTATCTTTTTTGTTAATGAGATGTGTGTGGTCACTGACTTCTGAAACGTAACCTAAACTTATACTTTCATTCTGGCATTCTCCGAGGAAAGTACACATCATTACGGTCAAAACAGCAATAAATTAAAACGACAATTAACCAAATTAGCAAAATCATCCTTTAAAACGGCAACTGAGTCAACGCCTACCAAAACAAAAGCATGCTATTCAATTCATGTTTGTTTCATATGAGAAATTTTAGTCAGCAAAAGAGATAATAATGCTAATTTTGATAGGCCTAGGGCCAAAGAATTTAATGAGAATTAGTTGGTTCATAAAACTCTAGACCAAGGTCAAGGATCACACCTTCTAGATAAAAAAAAAAATATACAATAAAATAATTACAATAATATAAATGATCTATTATTCAAGATTTTAATATTGAAAAATATCAAAATATGTGAACATTTGGTCATATTGGTCACTTTGCACTAAAACAAAGATAAGTAATTATATTAACATTAAATTATTTAAGGCTAACAGTTTGGAGCCTAGTAGTGATTTTAGAAGGATACATCAAAATATTGTACTTACGTATGGTGCCACGGAAGGGGCAAGAGCGCCCCCTATCCTGGCTGACATGGTACACAGAGCAAGTGCACTACTCCTGAAAGGAGAAACAGTGATTATTGTTGGTGCATAATAACACTCATATTGATAACGAAGATTATGATGATGATGATGATGATGATGATGATGATGAAGATGATGGATATGAGGAAAATGATGATGATGATGATAATGATGATTCTGAATATGGTAATGATGATGATGATGATACTGCTGCTGCGGATGATGATGAAAATGATGGTAGTGAATATGATGATGATGAAAATTATGGTAGTGAATATGATAATGATGAAAATTATGATGATGATGAAGACTATGTCAAATTACCTTGCTGATGTTGGTGCCAACTCGCTTGAATAAATGTAAACAACATTAAAAGACGCTGACACACCAATTTTACCTATGAGAGCTAAGGCAGTCTGTAGCATTTCAGCATTGCTACCTACAAGTAACACACAATCAATAGAGTTTAATATTTAGAAAATATAATATAATATATATATATATATATATATTTACATATACACATATAAATATACATATATACATATATGCATATACACATATACATACATATAATAATTTTATCAATAACAACAATAATAAAAGAATATTAATATAATATTACATAATGCAATCTTCAGTTCTGACTGCCCATGGATCTCGGCCATTCTTTTATTTGTTCAACTATGTTCACCCCATGCCTTAGTTTACGACTGGGACTCTCGATTTTTATCATTCAATTCATTGAAGTGTATTCTATTATTATTTAGAATATTATTTATAAATACATTGTACTCCATTTTCGTTTCTTGCATACAATAATCATCAAATCAATACTACTAAACTAAAGGCCATTAAAAATATTTAATATGCATGTGAATAGAACTGAATGAACAGTTATTTTTTTACAAGGTATTGTTATGTAAATCATTAGAATAATTTATATGAACCACAAAGGAAAATACCGCAAATTATTACAATTAAAATAGAAGAAAATTAGAGGGAGGCATGCCAGATGTACAGTGAATACTGGTGAATATTGACATTGAAAAACGGCAAAATACTTATGAGGAAAGATTGTATCACTTCCTTCAGTGAAAATGTAATGCTATCAAATAATTAAAAATATTATTCTGTAAGTATTTAGGTCAACATCATAAATTAAATTACTTTTTGTTTAAAGAGCAATGAGCTAAGATAACTAAATGGCAGTTTTAATGTATCCCTTGGTATCAATCTGCAATTTCTATTCAATTCACACAATAAAATATGGAAGTTGTAGAAGCTGAATTTAAATGAAATAGCTGGAATTTGTATTAAAATATAATTAACATTAATATAGTTATTGCATAAAGGCAATAATTTCAAGCATTATTTGCTTCAATAATTAAACTCCAGATGTTTGACATTTGACCTCAGTCCATATGTACAGTATGTAGGGGAGAGCGGCCTGAATGGATTATGTTTGGGGAGGGTGTTAGCTTGATAATTTTAGAAATACTGTTATATAATACTCGCTCACCTGCATTATCTGGAATGAAAAGAAGCAGCATACAAGCTAATCCACCTAATATTGTGCATCCGCTTAACATTATACGACGACCAATTCTGAAAATTTTACCAAGAAAAAGTCATAACACAGAATATATATGTATATTTATACTATTAATTTTTGGGATTGAAAATCATTCAGCACAAAGGTATGCACTCTGTGCTAATTTTGGAAGGCAAATGTCTTGTATTCTGAAAATGGTTCCCCATACCATTGCAATAAAAAAGTGATACTAAGAATCTACTGTCTACAGATACTTAAAGTAAGTATCTCTAATGTTAATTGTGACCCAAGCTCACAAACAGGCTGTAAACTCGTCCTCAAGCCAAAAAGATTTTGTTATAATGGCATAGAACATATAATTTACTTTAAAATGACAGTTAAATGAACTCAATCGGGTGTCTGGAAGCAAAGTTATGACTGTTTGAATGATTGTCATCTTCTCAACTTTCTTAAATCAAGTTTTGAGAAAAATGCTTTTATTTTTTGCAATTTCCTATTCATTTTCACTAACTCCCATTTGAAAATGGCAAAATTTTGCCTTTTACAGTTTTAATTTTAAACTCAAACTTCAGGAATAGTAAGGTTAATAATTATACTTTATTTATTACACAAAAACCCAATTCAGACGAAATTCATATTTTATGGCATGTTCTGGCTATTGAGGCTTGTTTCTCAATACAGTGCTGTGCGAGTTTACAGCCTGTTTGTAAGCTTGGGTCACAATTATCTCTAATGTATATCACGCTGATGAAGTCCAAGAGTCGACAAAATATTTGTGTTAAATAAATTATGTTCTAAAAATATGGCAACTTGACTTTTGTTTTATTGTCATCGCCTTCACATTATATATATTATATATTATATATATATATATTAGGAATAATGTTTTTAAGCTTTAATTTAAAAGGAAAAAACTATATAATAATAATGATAATAATTACAATATTATTGATTAATAAATGATTAAAATTCAGAATAACATTATAAAGTTGTGATATACAACTTACACATCAAGAAGGAGAATACAAGCCACATATGCAGGAAGCTCAGCGAGGCCTGACAGTGCTACACTGACATAGGCATTACTACCAATGTCACCAGCTCCCATAGTCAAGCCTAGGTACACCATGCTACACCCAAACCTTCAAAATATCAAAAGAAATACATTACCCAATAATTTAATAAAATAACTTTTGATTAATTTAGTACAGAAATTGAACTCTCACTAGAATGCCTATAGCATTTGTGAAAAAATCAGTAAAGGTAAAAATGTGGTATTTCTCAAATAAGGCAACAACAATAACAAGTTCTCGTAATCTCAAAAGCTCCGATGAGGGTAGTATAATTGAGGCAGTAGAGCTAAAAAAAATCTATCAATCAACTATTAATCAATCAGTCAAGTGTTTTTAGAGCTCCTCATGAGGGCAGTATTATAGAGGCAGTAGATCTAAAAAAGATCTATCAATCAATCAACTATTAATCAATCAGCCGAGTGATTTTAGACCTCCTCATGAGGGCAGTATAATGGATGCAGTAGAGCTAAAAAAGATTATTAATCAACTATTAATCAATCAGCCTAATGAGGGCAGTATAATAGAGGCAGTAGAGCTAAAGAAAATCTAATAATCAATCAGCCGAGTGTTTCTAGAGCTCCACATGAGGGCAGTATAATAGAGGCAGTAGAGCAAATTAAGATCTATTAATCTATCAACTATTAATCAATCAGCCTCATGAGGGCAGTATAATAGAGGCAGTAGAGCCAGAAACGATCTATTAATCAATCCTAGAGCTCCTCATCGGAGCTAAAAAGATATCCTAATAAAGACAAATGACTGTGCAATACAATGACATCTGTCTACAGTATGTACAAGAAACTCACCAGGTAAAAATCTGCACCAGCATCCTCTGCCGTATATTGGGCGTCCTAAAAAAATCCAAGTAGCTGACGGACTTAGCTTTATCTTGGTGTTCTTTCTTCTTTTCCTTGGGTGGCCTTGCGAGTGCAATCTCCTTCCTAAGAACTTCTTTCTTGTTCCGTAAAGCCATCTTGAAAAGCAGCGCTTCTGCTTGGTTTAACTTGCCCTTGGAAGCCAACCACCGTGGCGACTCGGGTAGAACCCTAAAAGAGTAAACAGTAATAACGAAACAACAAGAAAAATGCGGAACTAAATCCTAGAATGCCAAAGTAAATCCCTATTTATTCCAATAAAAACCTAGAGGTCAATTTTAGTATTTTAAATCACTTAGTGGAACTAACTTGCTGTCATGGGGGGGGGGGGAGTTGTTTGCAACTCAGCCTATGCAACCATAATTATTATTCAATAAAATAAAATTTATAATAATAACAAAAACAGTAACACCAAAAATAATAATACAGTAAAAATAATAATAATAACAGTACTATTAATAATAACATTAATAATAAGGATAATATTAACATTAATATTAACACATTGATGTCACTCTGTTGTAAGATCCAAAAAGTAATATTTAAAGAAGTAAAGGATCTAAATGTCCTTCTTGGGATTTAGAGGGTTATCCCTGATATTACATGATTTTGTTCTTTTTTATTCATTTGTTATGTATGGTATCGCAATTAATCAAATCAGACTTGTTAAAAAAAGATTTGTTAGTGAGTGAAGATGTTCCATGATGTACATATTTCCGGGAGCATAAAACATACCAAAATACCGGGAGATAGAAGAGGAAGGGGATTCCAGTGATGAAGGTCAGATTCCGCCAATCACGTACGTAATACGCAACACCTGCACAACCCTAACAAGAAACAAAAATTTGTTTGTTTATCCATTTGTATTTAATATTAATGAAAATAATTCAGTATATTTTAATCAGAGATGATATTTTCCGTCAAATTCCCAATTGATTAACAGTGCATTTAAAAACTAGAGCAGTCACTCCATAGAGTGTATACCTACATCCTGTGCCTGAATACCAACAATAAGCAGGCCGTGTTTTATGGGTGAAACTGCAGCATACCCTTAAAGAAAATAATGGAATCGCCCATCGTATTCAGCTACCTGATGATGACATAATTAATGTTGAAATATTGAATCCCGACACGATGTAGTGCATTTCGATACTTGGAGTATGTATTATACTATCTTATCTAAGATTAATCAGCGGACCTTTCGGTATTCAGGTACATTATTTTCTTGAGTGCTGCCTAAATACAAGGGGCAATTGCATTATTTTCTCTCTTTCAGCTTGCCTTCATTTAAATCCTTAAGCCTCAGGCCCATAGAAAATAATATTACCATATAAAACCTTCTCTTTTTTAAATGCAACATATGAAAGTTTAGCCAGTTTGACTTAAGCATGTTCATTTGTTAACAAATCATAAAACTTATATAATGTGGGATTTCTCCAATAATATTTATTCAACAAAGATTCCCTATGTGTCTTGTAAGCAGGGCAGACAAGACAAAAGTGGAACTTATCTTCTGGTTCTTGCTGATCACACACGACATAGTCAATATCCTCATTGGCGGAGGTACATATATATTCAAAAAGACAATTAGTGGGCACACTTACTGAAATTCCTAGTGCAAATACTACTTGTACTAGAGTCCCTGCAAACACTCTGTATGAGGCACCAATGTTTTCTGTTGAATACACAAAAATAACCAATCCTGTTCCACCTACTGCAGCACCATTAATAAACCTAAAGCAAAAGAAGACCAGTTATGATTGGTGGATAAATTAATGGGGCTTGACTAAAATTATAAACTATGAAATCATGTAAAATATCAAGCAATTTTACATGAAATATCTTTTTTTTTAAATAATAAAAATAATTATGCACCAAATGTAGTTTTAAAACTTACTGTATTAACAAATAATACAGCATTTAAAATCTTTGAATGAGCAAATCTCTATATAAATTTAAAGTACTGTATTCAAGTTAGATTTTTGTTTTTCTAGTAAATACACAGCATTTGCTAGCACCTAAACAAGGAAAAGGAGTAATTGGATTATGAATATTAAAACTAATCTGGTGCCACCAATCTCTGTTACTTCATTACCAATCTGGAATAACAACCAATTATTCAAATTAGATATAGATTTCCTAATCAATAATTAAATTAACATATTTTTATAAACAATTATAATTTCATGATTATCGATACTCACTTGAGAAATGCAAACTGTAGATAAGATTGGGTGAAACCACTTAGGATGGAGGTAAGAACTAAGAGGATAACACCAGCCATCAGCGTTTTCTTCCTTCCAATAGCATCTGATTTTGGGCCCCATATTAGACCACCAAATAACACCCCTATCATATAAATGGACTGAACCAAACTGGTTTTGTAGCTTTCACCACATATAAGTTTAAACTAGAAAAGTGAGAAAACATAAAATAAAAAATGTAATATCCTTTATTTTTATTCTTTAATAAATAAAGAATTTATTTTAAAAATCGAAACGAAGGATCATGCCAGTGTGGGGGGGTGGGAGAGCCTTATGGTAAAATTTAGGCACATCCTATGCTATAATGTCCTGCGACCAAAAAATTGAAGTTGAAAATGAAAGTGTAATTAGGTTACCAACATTGCCAAAATTTCAATATGCTGTTAATTTTTTACTGTTTAATATTGGTAGGTGTGTACAGCACTAATTTTTCCTATATAAAGTTATCCATGACACGTGCTACTCACCTGGGTTAGTAAAAAAACATAATTGTGATCTGTAATAGCTGATGATGACCTATAAGGCAATATCACACATTGAGCTTTGTTCAATATGGCATTGTTCTTTTTAAGTGCAGGTGATTTGGCATTTAGTTTTTAATATATAAAGCAATAAAACTGGAATTATAATATCAGTACTATTACGACACAAACAGTATAATTAATAGTTTTTTTTTTAAGTAGATATCCAGACAATTATTCATTAAATAACGGTCTTGCCACACTTAATTGGTTCTTTGATGCCACTATTTTTAATAATATTTATATACCATATACCAGATGATGATTTATTGAATTACCTGTATAATATATAAATTATTCTGAGGCAGATGTATGATACTGTATTGCTGTTTTATTTATTATTTCGCCATGAAATTCATAAGATATACAGCAAATTAATTGGCTTTATAGGATCAGTATTGGTACAACACCAAAATAATATACAGTAGTTTATAGTAAGTTACATCTGTTGTATTTGAAATTTTTTAAAAATCATCCATTAAAAAATGGGGAATCCACATTATACTGATTAGTTGTACAAGGTGCAATCCATGCGCTGCAGATAATATCTTTTTAATGTTCTGACCCTAACCCATTAGAGAAGATATTAGACCTCAGCTACATACCCGCAGTAACTGAATCAACCCTAATCCTCACACTCGTATACCGTAAAATCTCGAATTTAATGCCCTGGGAATTTCTATTTTTTGCGAGCTTTGGATGGGCTTCTTTTCGAGATGGTCTTCTTTTCAAGGCTACTTTTGCGAAGTAAAGAAGGGGCTTCATTTCAAAATGAATGCGAAAATTGAGAATGCCTAAAAAAATCCCTGTTCCAATGAAAATTTCATGGTCATTTTTAGTATTTTAACTCACTTAGTGGAACTAATCTGGCATCATGACAGGTGCGTCCACACTCCCCCCACCCAATGCCCATACACTGTGTGACACTTTCAAACCATTCAGATCAGTTTATACCTCAGACACTATGGATGTAAATTCATCTCCAAACTGAATATCTTCACACAGGCCTTCCAGGTGGCAAACCTCATCACCGTGGGCCTTGTACGGTTTGGTGCAGTAGAATGACGGTTCCTTGGCTATGAAAGCTAGGTTAACTTGCTGGAACGCTAGCAGGAAATTCATGGATGTAACCAGAATAAAAGTGACGATTTGAGCGAGTCCAAGCTCTCCAACTTTGGACAGTGCTGTGTCGAAATCCATTTGGTATTGGTTTTAAATTCTGGAATTACCAAAAAAAAAAATTGCTTATTTGGTTATCAATAAAAGAAAATTAATTCCAGTTTTACTACTCCTACGATGATACAGGTACTCTGCATAGTCCAAAGGTTTGGATGTTCCGCAGAGGTCTTATGTAGAGTTACACCTGCCAACTCTCACGCATAATGCGGGAGTCCACGCTTGAGCATGCACGTTTTACATCTCGCACTTATGTTGTACTATCACACTCATCATAAAAATGGTATTAAAGATGAAATGTATAGGTGGACTATACCCTAAAATTCATAAAAATATAGTGAATTTTTCATTAATATATGAATACAGTATCAAGCCATATAAATTTCTTTTACACATGCTCACGCATGATCATCCGCTGACTACGCTTTTTACATCTCGCACCTACGTTGTATTATCACACGCATCATAAAAATGTTAAAGATAAAATGTATACGATTGTACCCTAAAATTCATTAAAAAATAGTGAATTCATAATTAAAATGTGAACAGTAACAGGAGATTTCCTTTTAAAGAAGCTTTACCGGTCCAAGACTTTAATCCACAGCAATTCGACTGTATTGTATTTGTTTAATGGTATGCGAAGAATGATCAATTTTAGACACCCACAGCAATAAGATGTAGCTCTATTTTGCAAAGTAGCAAGAGACTGAAGCTCTCTCATCATTTGGGTGACACTGTCGTTGCAATCACAACAGTGGAGAACAAATCTTGCAGCACGACATTAGACAGCAGCTTCAATTTTGTATTTCTGTGTTTTGCCATGTGGTTCTTCCAGACTGTTATTGAACAGTTTATTAAGACAATGGCTTGGCTGTGTATATGTCAATCATGGTCAATGACAGCCAAGTGTCTTCAACATCATGACAGCTAGTAAGTTATTAGGTATAAATAATTGAAAATATAAAAATCAATTTATCAAATTCTGCAAGCAACATTAAAGAAAAATTATTCCAGATTCTATGGGGTTTGCCAAAATGAACAAAAAAGATAAATCTTGACATGATCATCAAATGATGAATAAAAAGGTGATACAAAGTTTTTGTATTATTTTATTAACATTATTTTATACTTCAACATTGATCAGGCTTAGGCTTTAGTATGGAAGGTATAATCTTATCTAAGCCCTAGCTGTGTAGACTATGCAACGGTTTGTCTTCTGATTCATCTCAGTCAACAGAGAAGGAAGGAGGACTACAGAGGAAGCAGCGCCAGACAGGGCATGACATTGGCCTAGCCTGCATACTGCTGACCGGGGCATTCACTCCAACCAACTTGCTCACTCTAAAAGTACTAGAAACTTGATCTTAAATGTAGGCCTAAATAAAGTTACAATAAAATTCGATTGTTTAGTTGAATTTGACAAACATTCTGTCAATAGAAATAGGCCTGTTGTTAACAGTTCAAGAAAGAAACATTACCTTAACCTATAGTCCAGAGTATGTTACGTTTTCCCTTGGCACAGTATGTTGTCCTGGCGGCGGTGGTGGTGGTATAGTAGGCAACATAGGACTAGGGAACAGTGAACCCAAACAACATGCTTCAAAACTATACGACTTGTAGTAGATCTGAAAGAATACGTGGCCGGCATAATCCATTATATAATGGGTGAATTATAATAAACCATGATAATATTATTAGATATACAGCATAATATAACATTAACTATACATTTTAAACAAAACAAACTATATATTGATACAATTAAAAACAATACGAAATGCTTTTATAATAATTATTCATCTGGTATATTGAGTTTTAACATCATCATTTCTTAGAATGAAACGACGAGTCCGGTAAGACAGAACGGATGTCCCGAAGAACGCCTCTGGAGAAAACAAAACATACTGTTTACACTGGGGTGCTTTAAAAAAACAAAAAAATTGTGAACTGAATGAAGCAAGTTGATTGTTGCTTACATTTCTGCAAAACCTGTGGAATTTCAACAGTGTAATTTTCATGATTGTATATTCACAGAAAATTAGCACCAATAGATTAGCCTAGGTATAGATAGTATGATAGGGTAAGCCAGCGGTAGCTAGCTAGGCCCCTAGGCTTATTTAGGCCTAGGCCTACTACTACTACTACTACTACTAGGTAGTAGTAGCTGTAGGCCTAGGCAGTACTTGATGGACAGCTATCTTGGCGAGCTGCGCAGTGGTGTTACACAGGGAGTAGAGTTTACCAACCTGTTCTAGCCTAGGCCTAGTAGTGGAGTAGTAATTACTAATAGTAGTAGGGATATGTTATAGTTACACTGCAGTAGTTACTGATTAGGCAAGACTTTTTCACTAAACAAGGTGTAAACTACAAAAAGTCTGGATATTTAAATAAGTTATCTATAATCTTTGTTTTTATCTGACAGTGCTTCATCTGTGCAATAATGTAGTATTATAGTATGGACCTGGTGCATTATGAAGTTTTATGATTATGTAATTGGTTAAGATTTACTGCCAGCTAGAAGTCATGGATTTTGATTCTGCTCTTAAAGTTGTCGGAGATTATGGATCAGAGCAACGAAAATATCTCTACCTCTTTTCATTTGTCAACCTGTTTATTCCGATGCACATTATTGGATTGATATTCCTGGGACGAGAACCATCATTTACTTGTCACAGGAGAACCGAAGGACCGGCATGTTCTCTCCAAGTATGCCCTAGATACGTTTATGGTGATGAATTTACTTCTATTGTGTCAGAGGTGAGTTAATCTTTGTTGGCCGTCAGGATGTGTCCATAAATTCAGAATTTAGTTTCATATTTTTACCATATGTGTTTGATCCAAGGAAGCACTATAGAATTGTAGCATATATAATATTAATTACATATTCTTTTATTTATTGTTTGTATATTGTATGTGTCGATTAGCCCTTTTGATTATAATCTTTTATATTTTTTAATATCAACAATTCATAATTTATTAAAAATTTAGTTTAATAATATATTTTTTAACCAAAGAATGCTGACCTATACTTGTTTATATATTGCAACTTTGTTATTTAAATGACTAATTTGTAATTGAATTCTTCAGTGGGATCTGGTTTGTGATAAGTCCTACAAAGTTGCTCAACTTCAATCGTACCTGATGTTTGGATTTCTTCTTGGAAATTTCTTCTTTGGCGGTCTTTCAGATTACCTTGGACGCAGGCCCGCCTTCATCTGCTCATTGATTGGTTTAGCAGTTGTAACAAACCTCTCTGCATTTACGTATTCATACTTTATATTTAGTTTTTTAAGGTAAATTTTAGATATTTTTTCATCTGAATAGCAATTGCTATTACAGATAGATGGAGTTACAAATATATGAATAATTAAGCAGATAAATGAATGGTGGATGAATAAAGAATGAATGATTGCATAATGATAAATAATCATTTATTTATTCAGGAATAAAAATATATGTAAAACAATTGCAAGCAGCAGCCAAGGGTGAAATGGATTGCATCACAAAATTAATTGTACACATCAAATAACATGATCATAAAGTCACAAATCAAAAACAAAGTAAATACAAAATAGTAAAATGCTGAAGATAACAAAGCATAAAAAATATAATTCATAGAAAAATTTTTAAAAAATAGATCAAATTATTATTATAATTTTGCTGTTAAACATTCAAATATACAGTACAAAATTAGTTGATACGGTATATCTAAGGAAAACATTACAGCAATTGCTAGTGTTTAAATTGTCGTTATACAGAAATATATTTCACATTTCTCGTTATTTGTATTCTTATAGAGTACTTTATCAATTATATTAATTTAATTAACAGCCTGTAATATTGCAATTATCTTTAAATTATTATTATGATTATTTTACAGTAGGAATTTTGAATTATATAATTTAAATGAGTAAATAAATGAATTAATAAATATAAATATAAATGGATGAAGAAGTGAATGAATGAATGAAAATAATGAATGAATGAAACATAATGAATGAATTAATGAAAAATAATGAATAAATGAAGAATGAATTAGTGGAAAATGAATGAATTTATACATTCATTAATATTTTTCTTAATTTTTTGTCTTTGAAGAATCAGTATAGGCTTCTTTGTAGGTGGTGTTGGGTTGGTAGCGTACGTCTCCGCAACTGAAGTCATTGGTTTGTCTCAAAAAGTATTTGCCGGAAGTTTCTATCAAGCTTTTTTTTCTATAGGCATTATGGTAAAAACTTGTAACTTGTAATTTGTCTAGTATTCAAAATATAAACTATTTTAATGTTTATTTTGATAGTTTTAATTGTTTATTAAATACTGGAAGTATCCAAAATGTAGATAGAAAGAATTTCATTTGAAAAATTTATTGAAATTTATGCTCTGTTTTGTTTTTCAGGTGTTTGCATTTCTAGCGAATCTAATTCGAAATTGGCGATACTTGGCTATTGCAACATCTTTTCCGATTTGTTTGTGTGTAGTTATTTATTGGTAAGGATATACATAAGTCTTTTCGTCTCCACTCTCATATGATTGAAAATAGAGGAGAGAGAACTGTCTCTTATACACATCTAGATGTGTATAAGAGACAGTATATATACATATATATATATATATATATATATATATATATATATATATGCATGCATGCCAGAAATCGTAAACTTTTAAGGCTGATTTCTCAAATACAAATTCAAATATAGCTCTCATTTTACTGTTTGACTCTGTATTAATAACTAAAAATCAATTTTTTGGGAAGAGTAACTGGCTTTGCTTGTCTTTGCCACATATAGTGAAGTGTAAATCATAGTTTCATAGTTGATATTAATTTGTCATGTCTGCTGTTACAGGATTGTCCCAGAGTCTCCTAGATGGCTGGCTTCCCAAGGCAGAATATCTGAGGCAGAAGATATCCTTCTATTTATTGCTAATAAAAATGGAAATATAGTGAAAAAATCATCAATAGAATTAGATGTCCCCAGCAAGACAATCTCATCCACCAAATCATATGGATACATGGACCTGTTTAGGACACCAGTTCTAAGGAAGGAAATGTTGATACAAGCATTTTGTTGGTACACGCAATTATTTTGTTTTATGGCATAATTGGTTAACTACCGTATACACTTGCCCATAAGGCGACCCGCGTATAAGACGATCCCTGATTTTGACAAGATTTTTGGAGGATTTTTGTATGTCAGGAGTGGGGTGGGTGGGGAATTTATTATGTGGGTATCTCCACACACATCCCCCATTTTGTTTTTATTATGAATAGTGTACAAGTTTTCACAAATCATTAATTTTTCATTTATTTTAGCAACACCAACAATTTTGATTTTGCATTGTTTGTTTTCTTATATCTAAAGGTTCGTCTGTAGCCTGGTTTACTATGGTCTGACACTGAGTGCAGGGGACATAGCTAGTAACGCCTATGTCAGTGTTGCCTTATCGGGCCTTGCTGAAATACCTGGAATATTTTTTTGTTTATGGTATCTGGATAAGTAAGGCAGCTTTATTGTATCTAATAATTAAATTGTTCTTTTTTCTAATAATTAGATTGTTTCATTTTGTCACTACACAATATTAAATATTAAATATCTCTCGTTTTTCCTGTATGCCCTTTGTTACAAAATTATTTTCCCATCTATTTAATTGATGTGTTCACCTCCTTGGACAGAGTTCACAATCACAACACCAGATCCAGCCTGGCGGGGTGTTTTGCCCTTCCTCCGACCAGAACTGAAGCTGGCAGAAAACGCTTTGTTTTCCGAGGTAGTGTTATCTGGAACTATGTCCGAGGGGATCAATGACTCTTCTATTTTTTGATTGGATTTATCCTTTTTTTTATATATCTATATTTTTTTATATTTTTATTGGCTATTTTAAATTTTGCTGTTGGTAGTTAAGAGTTTTATTGTTGATCCTGGGCCCTGTGGGAGAGCAGTGTTCAACACTGAACAGGCCACCCAGGATAAAGAAGAAATAAAAAATAAATTAATTAAATCACTTCATATGTTCTTTCTGTTTAATGGATTTGTATTCATGGTTGAATGATCTAAGATGATGGATTTATTTTTCAGACTTGGTAGAAAGAAATGCATGTACCTCTCAATGATTTCAGGAGGTGTTGCATGCTTCCTGGTCATAATCTTTTCACAATCTGCAACCGGTGAGTTGATCTTATCATTTTTATAAAGTATTATCATTATTAGATATTATTATTATTACAACATTAACAATAACTATAGGTGTAATTTTGCCCAACCTGATGTGAAAATGTATTGAATACTCAGTACGTGTGAAAACACTTGCGAAAAAAATCACAAGTTGTTCTTAGGTGGGACTTGAACCCACGATCTCCAGACAGTAGGCTGGCATCATTGTGAAAGTTTCATCAAATAAATAATTATAGTACATGTGATTGTATTGCAGGAGAGTTTGGCAAACATCTGAGGACTGTATTTGCCCTGATTGGTAAAATGGGTATTTCCGCATCATTCAGCGTTGTATACATATACTCCAATGAACTGATCCCCACCGTAGTAAGGTACGTACTTTTGCACATGCCCAGTAAGGTACAGTCTTTTCAGTGGTGACTCTGCCAGAAGGGGTCCAACATGTCAGGAGTTTAAACAAGGGGGCGGCTTAAGGCGTCTAATTAGGGTCCTGGAGTAAAACCCTTGTTGGGTGAAGGGGTAAGGTACTATGGGGTAATGTATTATAGGTGTATGGTACTGTACTATTGTTTAGGATTGTAAAAATGGTGCTTTTAGACATTGTGCTTTAGAAACTGTTAATCTTAATTAGCGTGAATGTGAGAGTTTTCGTATTTTCTCAATTTATTTACAGTACCTTATTTTTCATTATAATAGTGACATATTATTGATCTAAAATCGTTGATATTTTTCTATGTAAATTGTAATTCCTTTAGGAATAGTGGACTTGGCTTTTGCTGTGTGTCAGCCAGGATGGCTGGTATATTAGCACCAAGGGCAACATCATTGGTATGAAAATGATTAACTTTCTCATTCTATAATAATAAAGCATTATTATTATTAAACAATATTGATACTATTTGTCTGAGGGGCGAAGGCCCGAGCCAGGGGAGGGTATGGGAGGGGGGTGTCCCCTCCTCCCAAAACAAGATTTTTTTTTTAAATTGGGATTTTTGGACTATGTTCTGCTTGACTGATCAGACCCAGACGAAGCTATTGCTGAGACAGATTTGGCTTGGTGTAGGCAGAACAGTACTGGGATGGGAAAACTAGGCCTATTTTTTTTTTGGTCCAACTGCTGACGAACTTTGGCCGATGGGGGAGGCCTTTACCAGACCGATGGGGGGACTTAAGCCCCCCCCCCCCCCCCCCCCCGGCACCACCCCTGCCAGGCATGTGTCTACAGTCCTTGGCACCTCATTCCCCTGAAACATTCTTGGCTAAAAATAATAATGCTGTGCTGTAATTATGTCAGTATTTAGAAATATCCAGGGTGACACGTCCATGTACACAACAGTTACAAATTTGCATAATGCTAAACTTATTTCATCTATTTTGTCTTATCTTCTATAAAACAGGGTGTTTTCAATATGTATGCCTTGTTTGGAACTGCTTCAATAATTAGTGGTTTCTTAAACCTGAGGCTACCTGAGACCTTTGGCAAGCCCTCTCCAGAAAGCATTGATGATGTTGAGAATAGACCAGCGAACAAACAAACCACCGCTAAAACATTGGTTAACAGTGAAACAGTACAAGCAATAGAAGAGAATATTAGTATGCTACAAAATGGAGAGCCAAATATATAGAGGCCAAATGAAATTAAAAACATGTTTCTCATCTATTTTTTATACACAGGTGATTGATTCACAGATATGACCACTGCACATGCACAGGGGACAGGGATATATTATATTGTATAAGAAAGTAAATTAGGAAACATGGTATTGGTTATATAAATTGTTGCTTAAATTAAGTGTTTTGAATTTATATCTGTAATAATTATATAATAATAATATTTATTAAAAATCACTTTTAATAATAATAATACTGATAATTTAATACTAGTGTTTTGTGGTTTAAGAGTTTTAAAATTTAATGACTATAAAATTGTATATTTTTATGATAGAAATAAAGTAAAATATATACATATTTATATAAAGAAAATAATTTTATTGAATTGTCTTCAATATGAACTACCCATGAGACCAGAATGAAAAATACAATATATCCTATGTGCTGCTAATTGTTGTGAGTGCTGGTTGTTTTATTATGTTTTGCTGAATGTTCTAATGTAATGATGATATGAGGTGAGCAAGTATCTGATTGCGTGTCATGATTGAACACTGAAATACAGCTTCACTCTTGATTATGAGGATGATAAAAATGAGGATGATAAAATTAAATAATGATGATGAAGATGATGATAATATAATGCATTTACCTGGTGATTTTCGAAATGGTGAACATTAAAACAAAATTAGTAGTATATATTTACATTTATATATATGTATGTATATATATATATGTATATTGTATATATATATATATATATATATATATCTGATCGCGTGTCATGATTGAACACTAAAATACAGCTTCACTCTTGATTATGAGGATGATAAAAATGAGGATGATAAAATTAAATAATGATGATGAAGATGATGATAATATAATGCATTTACCTGGTGATTTTCGAAATGGTGAACATTAAAAACAAAATTAGTAGTATATATTTACATTTATATATATGTATGTATATATATATATATATATATGTATATTGTATATATATATATATATATTAGGCCTACAATGAGAACACCTATATATGAGCGTATAATTGTCAAATTATTGTTGTTATTACTAATAATAACTAATCTAAACTTAATATAATCACTGTCATTTCAAAATTATCACCATTTTTATGATTAAACGTATAGCAACTTCAGAAATGAATTGCGAATGGATTATGTCGACGTCCCATACTTACCAGGGTGAATCCAGATTTTTTCAAACAGGGAAGGGGGCTCAATATTTTCAGAATAAATAAATGAGTAGTGGTTATATTAATACACAGCATTGATATGCATTGAAAAATTCAGTGACAAAACGGGCGTACCTGCCCCCCCCCCAGATGTGTACCACCACACACACACACACACACACTGGATTCGCGCCTGCCTTCTACTGACCCATTGTGGTAACTATGCTCGAAGCTTCACAGACGTATTATTAAACCCCATTGCTAATATTAATATATTCCTTATGAAAGTCACGACGTCGCTCGCATACACCGTACGGTTCAATGTAAAAGTCGTCAGCGAGTACGTCTATTTACAACAGTAGTATTGCAGCTAAATTAATTGAATTCTTTTCAGTAATACTTGATGGCGTTAAGTAGACTTGATTGAAATAATAAGCATCATTCAAAACGAATTATCTTGCATGCATGTACGATGTTCTACTTCTGATAAAGCTTTAAGAATTCACTCAACTTGGTCCGAGATTCTACGAGGCGGTTGAGTGCGGAATATGCTAAGTATAGAAGAACCAATATTATTTTTTAATTTGAGAAGCATTAACTGCAGCATTTCTGCATTTTTATACAAGTATATTTTAGCTAAACTAAAATTGCATTATTTTGCGCAAAAGGCTCTTCCATTATATCTCAAGGGGTGTACAATCCATTCAAAGTACACAGTAATTACCTTGCTGTCGATTGCCGCTGTTTGGCAGTTCTACTTTCCGTTCGCTGGTGGTTGTCGACCAATCCAGTTTCTCAGGCTGCGACGATGTTGGTACCTTCTTCACATCTTAACAAAAATGAAATAAAACGTTATATCATGACGTCACTATGTAGGGGGAAACGATAATAAGTGCATCGTTATTGATTGTATATCCCCTGCGTGTTTAATGCGATATTTTAGGTGAACTTGTATTCTTCATCCCTCATTATTATTTTTGTTTTGAATTAAAACATGTCTACAATCATGACTGACTTAACAGTAAATTATCATACGAATACACGTGGGACTGCAATTAAACATTATTATCTATTACCATGATGGCACTTGAGGTCGTGATGGAGAACGACGTTTCTTGACCTCACCATCTCGGTCCAACTATTATTGGACCTCACCGGTACGCTGTGGAGGAATGAAACGCACAATGCTTCGGGATTGCTTGAACTCTGCCTTAATAGGAAAGTACCCCTCCGTTGTGACGTCAGTAAGTCGTTGGCTGCTTTCTCAGAAAGGTTTCCATAGTAATAACTATACGAAAAATTATTTTGTGTTAGCTATTTTTGCATCATTTTGCATAAAAATCGTTATTTACAAAGAACATTTCTGATTTCAAGAAAAATAATATATTAACACATAAGCTATATCCTTACCTGCCAATTGCTTCTGCCTGAGGGGGAGAGAAGAATTAAAAAGTATAAAAGTTAAGGTATACATGTAGGCTTATTGAGGTCTTTCGGCTTAAACTGAGATAAATAGTAGGTTAGGTAAACAACGATGATCAATGCAGATTTAAAGATAAAGGAAAATAAAAATGATAATATTTTTAATGTCTTACACAACTGATGTTTGTCTCTGTATACGCCTATATTAATAGCGATGGAGGCATTATGTTCATTGATAAAGACAATGATGCGATGGACGATGATGAGCCAGTGATAACGTAATATACTAGATATTTTTTGTATAACATGATTTTTTTATAAGTAAAATCATCACCTGGTGAATAACATTTTCTAACTGAGCTTTTACATTTTCGGGTAAGCAGGTCTTCGTGTCATTTTCACTTGCTTTCACTGGCGGGAAGATTGCACGACTCAAGTCCAGGCCAAACTTATTAGGCGTATATAACTCACTTGCATCACGTGATTTGGGGGCGTGGGGTTGTCTTAGCAACGGCTCCCGTAGACACCCTGTACGACGTTGCCGACGAATGAAATCCTGTACAGAAGTTCCCGAATCCCGTAAAAGTTTGTCGGTTGCAGAAGTTACAAAGTTCGAGCTCATCCAGTCAACGAATCTCTTGAAGTATTTCTTATCGATAACTTGCTCTTCAAATAAATCGAATATTGTTTTTATTTCTAAATGTATTGACACCTACATCATATGTCTTAATTTAGACCATTGCATCAAATGGTATTATTTTTTGATTCATTTTGTAGTAGGGCTACAGTACAATAGAAAGATTAAACGAAAACGTACACCTGCTTGATGTTTGATCTTATACGCATCTAGATGTGTATAAGAGACAGCTATTTATGGCAGATCAAATTATAAAAATTTGTCAGAAACCTTAAGCCATGTCCAGATATCAAATTTTATTTGACAAAGACATGTCTCAAAGTGGTCATAATGACATCACATCATGACCATATAAAGGCACATCATGACTATATATAGGCACATCATGACTATATATAGGCGCATCATGACTATATATGGGCAGACAAAGAAAATTTGATAGTGTGGGCAGAGCTTTAGCTTCCATATTACCTGGGAAAAATGAACTCAAAGTTTCTTCAGTTTTTTTCTGTCGATGACCTATGTTCTTCAGTAATTGTTGGACAAAGAAAATCCACCGTGTCTGAGAAGGAATCATGCATGTAATAGGGCTTAGTTACATCATAAAGTTATACCTTGTTATATACATTATTTGGCCGAAAGAAAAGGAATGTCTCTACCTGTGATGCGTCCTTGAACCATGTACTCCATACGTATTCTGCAAGATCTTTACTATCCTCATCAACATCATTAATAGCTACCTCATCTCTAAAAACCTTAATTTATATTGGATTAAAAAAGAAAAAATAATATGTTATTATTACAGGATCACCAAAGGCCGCCCAAGCCCGAGGGCTGGCCGGCTACAACGATAAGGTCTAGTGAGGGGCTGCCTTTCAATCGAATGGCAGGCCGCAGTGGGGTATTGTGTGCGTAACCCTAGAAGTTATGGCCTTAAAGTTTTTAGATATATAATTTAGACAATCATGTTCAAAATTGACATTTTTTCATTACTCCTTTTATCTACTGTTCATCCTAAAGGCCTGGGGTCAGTATGAGCCCTGGGCATAAGGCTTTGGAGAGTCTCTTTCAGGGGGAAGCTCATCAGACCTAAAGATATTGCCTAAATTAATCAGGCATAGGCCTACACATGCCAACCTTTGGATATTTTTGCTGGTCCCACATATCGAAAGCGTAAACGTGTGCAGTAAAATTGCATGTTTGTTTGTGTGGGACATGCGCGCATTCCTGGATATTGAAGAACGCTTTCTGATTGGTCATTTGTTAAGATTGACTGCCTTGGAGAGGCCCTGGCCCAGTTGTAACAGAGAAAATGTGCAAAATTGCTCAATACAATGACACTAACTTTTAAAATGTTTTTAGCCTCTTGTATCTTCGTTTTCAGATCCTCTGTCCACGTGTACAGAGTGTTCGTCTCATAGCTTGTTCCCATTGCGTAAAGTAATCGGCCTACGTCAGTCATTACTTCACTGTATTGCGTGACAATACTAGCATAGTCTATTAAACATATGTATTGAAATAAGAATTCAATCATGCGTTGTGTACCTTAGGTCTAATTCTTTTCTTACCGAATAATGCTTGGTTCACCCATTGTTAACTAGTCCATTTAAGTTACACGTCCTATCCAAACTTCACTAAAAATATATATGAAATATATTTTATATATGTCAGGCACGAGCAGATTATTGGATATAATTGATGAAATCAAATATAAAGCAATATATACCTTTGATACTCGTTAACATAAATCCTACTTCGAATATTAAGCTGAGTTTCTGAACAATGACCTCCACGTCAGAAGTCCACCGTGGAAGTCTGTTCTTGACAATTTCATGCAGAAGACCAAGGTGATAAGCAACTTCCTTGCACAATTGAAACAGGTGCCGATGTTCCGCGTCTGACGTCATTTCATTTCGTGCCTTCTACCTATAAAATGTAAGAACTTAATAGACAGTAGGGGCCTACTAAAAACGTATGTTTTAATAGTCGTAAAGCATAGCATCATTTTGTTTCCCTATTACTGATTATGTGTTAGTATTTTTTTATACTGTTATTTTGCAATTTTAATGACGACACGGCCTTGTAGAATAACATCCTCTAGGTGAGACAAGCTTTCCGTGTAAAAATAAAGTTTTAATAATAATAATAATAATAATAATAATAATAATAATAATAATAATAATAATAATAATAATAATAATAATAATGTAATAAGCATTATGGCGGACTGCTATCAAGGAGCCAGAGAGCTCATTAACATTCAAGGGAGGGGGAACGATGTTCATGGTTATATATTAACCCCTTCCTCTTATAAGCATTACTAGATCCTCTCTCCATCTGTGAAAGTCCTTCACATTTCCCCATGTTCTTAATCAAACATACATAGCGGACCCGTAGGTTAATTGTTCGACACAGGTCCTCCTATAAATGGCCCGTGAGTATTGCTTAATTGCTGGAGACAATCAAAAACGCAATAAGTGAGGGATTCGAACCCAACCTACTTAAAGTGCTTGCTTTACTTCTATTTATTGCAACAGACTAACGGCTCACCATATTACTCAAGGTCAGAGAGTACCGACACTTTCGCTGCTTCGCACTTCTTAAGCAGCCCCGGCTTTAGCCTTCAGTGACAACAATTTAAATATTCACTCTCATTTTCAAAGTTAGTCATTCCTACCTTTCCAAGTTTCAATCCTATTGAAGAAACATTGTCGACTGTGAGGCTGTCTGTCGTTTGTACTGTATGAAATCACAGGAGCGCATGGTTACGAATGTTTTCTGTCTGTTATTGCTGGTGTTTACATGCGACATTCCAAACTATTATGCCGACAAAACCATAGTAACACGACCGGTAATACCGTTCACTTAGTTGTATAATGGCTTCGTCAATTCTATTAGCTTTATTTTGGTTACTTTGTGTAGGAAAATATCATAAGGGATTTTTTATTCTACCTAAGGAATGTGGAGCTGCCAGGGGTTCCTCCGGGCCCCCAATAGCATGGGTGTATGCAAGAGGGTGTCGGGAAGGTCGTACGCCCCGGGTCGTACGCCCCCCCCCCCCCAAATTATTTTTGTAAAGGTCCACATTTTTTAGGGCCTTTTCACAATAACATAAATGAAAAAGCATTGATGAGGCACCAGCAATTAGTCTAAAGACCTTGCCAATTCCGTGACGTAATCTATTTCCAATTCCAGCAATTCTGAAACTGAGCCTTCCATCCGCTTTAAGCGATTTTCCCACTGAAAAGGTCAAAAAAATTATGATCACGACCCACCCAGAAAAAAATCCTGGATACACCCTTGAATAGAGGCCACAAGAAACCCGCCTCCCCGCCCTACCATTTTGCCACCACCTTGAACTCAATTTACACTTTCTCCCATCCCCCTCCCCCATCCCAACCCCTGCAATAAATTCTGAATCCATCGAGGTTTGTTGATCCGCCCAGTACGAGAGATTGCCTGCCGATCAATAAATTGGATCATTTTGCAGCGCAATCTGGCAACGCATAATCATGGCTGACAAGGGAAAGAGCGTGCCTAATTCTGCTTCTAAAAAGACGAATGAACAGATTGTCCATGAATTCAATCAACTTCGTCAAGAACAGCGAGCTTTAGCTAGTAAAATGAACGAACTAGAAGCTGAGGCAAATGAACACAGGTACGTAGACCTACTTTGTTTTCGTGGAATTCATTAACCAACTGTCGGTCGCCGATGGGCAGGCCTGAAATGGTCGACCAGTTATGCCCAAGGAATGCCCTGGGCTGGGCATAGATACGATGTTTGGTAACCACGAGAGGCTAGCATTTACGCCCAGACGAAAAAGTAGAAGGTACTGAATGTCTTTCCTGGCCTAGGGTAGACCATCTCCTAGATAATAACATGTAGGCCTAAATTTAGGCCTACCTACTTACAACAACAGACACTAGGCCTACAGTTAGTCAGAGTGGGTGGGTAGCCTAGGTGGGTATTCGCCTAGGTAGGACGTCGTCGGAGATAGCACTGACGTTTGTCGCTGTCGCGTATCTGTGCAGATTCTAGCAACAATATAGGAGGGGAGTCACTCATTATTTGTGGCAATTAATTAACTATTTTATTAATGATCCAGTAGTTGTAACTCTACTAGGCCTATATATATTTATTTAACATCAATATTTTCATGATATACTGACAAAGTTATACTGTATTAATATTATTATATTATAGGTGGAATTCTTATAGGGATTTAATTACTTACATCAATTATTCATGCTTCCTTGGTCCAAATCAATTGCATCCATGCCACATGGTACAGTCACAGATTGTAAATTCTGTGTGGTACAAAGAACTGCTCAGTTTATTATCAAATGAATATTACCCTGTTGCAGATGGCAAAAAAAAAATTATGCTGTAAGTTGGGCTATATAGCCTGCTGTAATTATCCACATTGAAGTATTAATTTTTTTTTTAAATATATAAATTATATATAAATAAAATATAAATTTTATATATATATATTTTTATTAAGTATTATGTTTGTGATTGCAGGTTATGAACAAACAATTATTTACATGTACCTTGTGTATTTAATAATATTTGTTTAATGAATGGGTTCTTTGTGATTTTGTAGATGCATTTGAAATTTTTATATTAAATGATATTTTTTTTTTTTACAATTTTCTCGATTTGGTTATGTTATTGTTAAGTGCTCTCTAGGCCTTTTGATATAATGTAATGTGTAATTTACAATTGTTGTTAGAAAGTACATTGGAAAATATATGCATTTTCATTTCAGTCTTGTGATTAAGACTCTTGATGGTGTTGATGGAGAGCGGAGATGCTTTCGAATGGTTGGAGGTGTACTGGTTGAGAGAACCGTCAAAGATGTACTTCCAGCATTGAAACATAATAAAGAAGGGGTAAGTGATAGTGCATAAATCAGGTCTTAAATGGTAAAAGCTTACAAAGAAGAGGCCTACCATGTGTAGAAATGTACTGTACTACAATTACGATGTCTATAATTTATTTGTTATTGATATGTGTCCACATGCTGTCCATACTAAAATGACATCATTATGCCTAATATGGGCAAATTACAGGGATTTGTCACAGAAATTTGAAACGGAGAGCATTTTACATCATTTTACCCCAGTCTTGACTATTATCCAATCCAATATCACAATTATCATTGAAAACAAAATCAGGTCAACATGAGCCATTATATCATAATTTTATACCTGATGGACGAGACAAAAAAATGGATGCGTCACCCTCTATGTAATAATCGCGTAGGCGAGAGACGTAAAAAGGGGATGCTCATGTGTGAGACAAATGCTTGTGTGAGTTGGGAGATGTATAATATAAATACATGTTCTACATCTTGTTCTGTTTAATGATTCATTGTTATCTTTTTTCAGTTGATAAAACTACTAGAAAATTTGAAACTCCAGTTAGAAATCAAGGGTAAGGAATTGCAGGCATACAGAGAAAAACACAACATCAGAATCCGAGGGGAAGAGACAGAGGAGAAAGAAAAGGAGACAACCAAGGCTGCTGGATCTCAGAGTGTCTTAGTTGGGAAAGGAACATGATGATGCTGTTGAATCTTGATTGATCTATTCACAACCAGTTCAAGCTAGTTACAACTAATTTTTATTTCAAACATTGCAATCTGGATTGATCCAGTTGAAGCGAGTTCCAACAAGTGTATTACAAATATTGTGGCATTAAATTATTGACACTCAGTTAAAATCTACTCATGTTTACATTAAGGCTAATCTGCAATGAGGCTATTGCAATTAAAAGAAAATGTTTCTCAAACAAATTTCAATGATACCATGTGACCAAATTAGTGGTAAAACAAAGGAATTCATGGACATATACACATAATGAAACAAATTAATATCCATTGTTATATATTATTAATGATTTCATACAATGATTGATAAGAAATATTAAGTGATTTCCAAATGTACTCCAGTAAGCGCCTTGAGCACTTTAGTGGAGATGTGCGCTTAATAAATCTTATTATTATTATTATTATTATTATTATTATTATTAAAACCAAATCACCTTAATAATGTTTATCTTATGTAATAAGTAAAAACATTGTAGGTTGGTAACACTATATCAGTAATGCACATTTTAAAAAAGCTTATAAACTGGATTTCTGAGTTTTGTTGCACATATGGTAAAAGTGTGATTTACCCATATAGTGCAGAAACTTGTAAGCCTGTAAATTCTGGCCAGAAAGAACTAGGTGAGGTATCCCAAATTAAAGAATGTTAAAGTCACTTAGTGGGGTGGGGTATGACATGTATACTGTGTATGCCCATCCTATAATGCGTTAATAAATAATTTATTAATATGATTGCAGTATTCAGAGAGTGATTTAACTGCACTAACAGGAAATGTACACTTTAAAATTGCATCAAATTTATTCATTTCTTGTTGACTGAATGTTTTCTGTTTCCATGACACCAAGTTTGATGATGGATAAACTGTAAAACAAGGCTTACGATGTTTATTATTCATCAACTTGAATTAAGGTTAGAGCTAGAGTGTGCCCTCAATCATTACGAATATGTAAATGTTTCAGCCTTCTATTATTAGCTTAAATAGACAGCCTGCTCTGCACACAGTTTTATATTTCTTTTTAATGTTAATGTGTTGTACCACATTATATATGTATACAACAATTACACTGTTCCTGGATTGCTTAGCATCCATCCATGTGGCTGTGGATAAGTCTACGTTTTAATGTTAATCAAATCAGGATGTTCTGTTAATATTTGTTTATTTTTTAAACCTTTTTTTACAGCCTTTACTATCTTCCTCTAGTTAAATATTATGAATAAATATTGCTTTCTAAGCAGCTTAAAATAAAATTATATTTCATTTTGTAATGGTACGAGTCTTAACCTAATGACATGACTGTGCTGATTAAAACAAAGTTAATTGTTGTCTGCAATTACAACCCTGAGCCATAGTAAACAATAAAATCTCTCCCCATAGATTTTATTCAAACATTACTTAAAGCTGATTTTACACTAGGCAATTACAACAAAATACAAATAAAATCTCTCCCCATGAACCCCATAGACTTTATTCAATAATTACTTAAAGCTGGTTTTACACTAGGCAATTACAATAAAATACAAATAAAATCTCTCCCCATGAACCTCAGAGATGTTATTCAATAATTAGTTAAAGCTGGTTTTACACTAGGAAATACAAATAAAATCTCTCCCCATGAACCCTAGAGATTTTATTCAATAATTACTTAAATCTGGTTTTACACTAGGCAATTACAACGAAATACAAATAAAATCTCTCCCATGAACCCCAGAGATTTTATTCAATAATTAGTTAAAGCTGGTTTTACACTATGCAATTACAACAAAGTACTGTACAAATAAGATCTCTCCCCATGAACCCTTGAGATTTTATTCAATAATTAATTAAAGCTGGTTTAAGTGAATTTATCATTTCTATGGGATTTTTTCGCTTCAGCAGAATCAGTAGTTTCAATGCAAAAAAAATGCGCAACCAATCAGAGCTCAGGAAGCCGAACCGACGCTTTGGGTTCGCGCAAATAAATTCGCCTAATGGAAAACGGGCTTTATATCAGATTGACATTAAACGATTAATTACTTTCACTTTGGTTCCAAGGAAAAATAGAATAGGGTTAAATACCCCCCCCCCCCAGCTAAATATGGAATAGGGTTAGGGTTAAATCAGTCGGACATAACCTTCAGTTATCGTGGTAACAAGCGTAAATTTCCTGATTAGTGAAACATTTTACGCAAATGAGCAATTAGCATATTCACACACGTTCCAAACAAAAACAATATACTCCGTCGTTTATTACCATCTTGCTTATGCAAAGTTTGAAACCAACCAGACGTTTCCAAAGTTTAGTTACCGTGGTAACTAGCCTAAATTACCTGATCAGTGAAATATTAATTATGAAAAAATGAGCAATTAGCATATTCACACACATAACTTGTTAAAAATAAATTCTTAAAAATGGTTATAGTTATATACTAAACTTGCCACAAATCCCTTATTTTTTTTTAAACAATTCTGGACAGCGCCACCAACGATAAAGTTAATTTAAGAGCAAGATTATTACATTTTTAGAGAAATCGGAAAAAAATAAATCGCATAGGTACACCAATTAAATTATGTATGGTGCGCAGTAAGTGCAATGGAGACTGAGTAACCCGAAATTCGGACCTAGAACAAAGCTAGTCGATGACAGGACGATTACACTTTTTGTTTTATAAGAACATATTTTTTAAGAACACTGAGGCTGAAATTGCCCGGCCTAATAATATAAGAACAAAATAAGAACAAATTGAGGCTGAGGTAAAATTTCAGATGACGTTATTAAAAAATAAAATAACCCCAAAAAATCTTATTTGTACCTTATTTGCACACAGTAGATGTGACTATACAGTATCCCTCTATATAAGAGTACAGTAATACACCAGGCCCGTATCCAGGGGGGGGGGGGTCAGCTCATTTACAGTCGCTTTTAATCCACTCTTTATATCAAACTTTGCTATTATTCATTTAAAAGCAGAATTGATTTTGAATTTTTATTCGTAATGGTTAGGAATTTATACAGTAATATTTTTCATTTGGGAAACAATTTGCTTGTTTCTCATGTCCTCCACTGGTAATTTTTTGATAGGCCCTATCGCTGTGTTCACGGACATAGAGATTAACATGATAAAATGCCTTCAAATTAGTCTACTAGGACGTAAGAAAGCAAATTTTTCCAGGGCCTTTGGCCTCTGAACCTGGGGCCCTGGGCGACCCCCAAAAAATGTGAGAACACTGCAAAATCGGCAAAATATATGAGAACACTGAGCCTGGGAAAAATTGTGCTGGTTCTTACATATTTGCAAATCTGATAACTACCCTCAATTACCGGGTTAGTGAAATATTAAATAATAAAATGCAGTTATACACCACAAAAGCGGTCAAAGAACGCAACAGAATTTGAGATTCGTTTCGTTATAATTGTTTATTAAAAACAAAGGAGTACAGTAAGTGGATCTGAAATGCTATACTTTTTAGTACAATACAATACAATATTTAGTATAGAATTGCATCAAAGTATAGATACTATACTCCTCTGGGTAACACGGCCGATGGTGGCGGAAAGCGTTTGGAAAACCCACCATGACGTCGTAGTTGATTTTCAAACAAACCACGCTTCCCACAATCGGCTGTGTTAACTTTAGAGATGGTTGGCAAACAAACTACTGCTACTCCGGACCACACGAACTGACTTGTGTTTGATCGAGTTTTATATAATGCACAGTAACACAATGTTCACTTCCTGGTGTTGAATTAGCAAAAACAATTCATTGACTCATTTACAAATTTCATTCATTAATCAATTATTGTAATATTTGTAGAAATACTGAGTATAATCTAATCTAAATTTAGATTAAATCAGTTGGCATTTTTGTTCATCTGAATGAACATTTACTCATGAATATTCAATAGAGCATTCTGAACCTCAACATATGCGAGTCACTGGAAATCTTGCCCATCAGTAGTACAGTACATTGAGTGTTTAGCTAGCTTACTGAGCCACTTTGGTTGGACGATGTAACTGTCAATGTAAATATTTATACACTTTATCTATGTCTATGTAAAACCCATACAGCGCATACAGAACAGTGTATTTTGCACTTTTAAATTTAAAATCATTAACCATTAACCCGAAAGAACCTGTTCAAAAAATGATAGTTATTCATTAGAATGGCTAAATATGGTAAAGGTGTACAGTCTGCAATTTATATAGACCTGCTTTTTCATGTTTCTGATACCTTTTGGCCATGTAACAATCGTAAAATTTGGTCCCCTGTTTTACTTGAGCTAAAGTGACCTTAATAAACAAAAAACAAATACATTCTTATACTTTATCCATAAAAATACTTAATTTTACTGTAAAAACATTAGTTTTGGTAAACTTTTTGCAAAAATCAGGAAATATCCGTAAGGTTGTTAGCATTTGTGCGAGAGAAAAATTTAGTGCCAAATTGCTCAGAATGTGATATGTATGTATATTTGCTGTAATGAAAGATTTCCTCCGAAAATTGACAGGAAAATATTTATTACCAAAAACACATTTTTATGGCAAAAAAAAAGAAAAATAACCCCAGGATTTATATAATGTTCTTATTTTCCAAGGCATCAATTTTAATTCATTCAGTATCCGCTAATGACATTTTTATACTTTATGCATAGAAATATACCTAATTTGAAAAAATGGTTTTGATAAAATTTGGTAAAAATCAGGAAAAATATGTTGGTCTCTTAAGCATTTGTGCGAGACAGTCAAATTACTTTGGCATAGGCATGTGTATTTCCATTAGCTGTAATAACAGACCATTTTCTGAAAAAATAAGGAAAAATATTATTGCCAAAATAATATTTTTAGGTCAAAAAAACACGATTTATATAATTTTCTTATTTTTCAATACAGTGTAATATTATACATTTTAATCTTATACCTTATAAAAATGTATTCTAATATTTTTATTGTTATTATTATTAATTATTACTATTACTATTATTCTTATTATTACTATGAATTGCCAAGAACAACTGTTTTAGGTAAAAAAAAAATACAAGCTTTATACAACTTTCTTATTTTCCAAGCCATCAAATGTTTTCACTTATTCAATGGTAATAGTAAAGTGACAAATAAATCACAAATATTTTTAAAAATATACATATTTTAAAAATATAAAACATTATATTGATTTAAAGCTGCCCACCGTACCCCCTTTTTTTGGAGCCAATGTCAGCAAATTTCTGGACCTACCACTGCTTGAACAATGAGTGACCGTAGGCTGTGGTTGTATCAACTAGGTTTGAACATTATCTACTTCCATCATTGTAAATTAATTGTTTTAAATTGCATCACTTTCGGCAAGATAACAAAATAACTCTTATATTAGCTTTGTATTAAGAGGTTAGTCCACATATATCCTATGCCTCCTTAAAATGGAAACATTCTGAGCTACATTTCCTTGATTGGCTATGCAGCATGCACCCTCACAACAACACATGCTCAGTCTTCTCGTAGATGGACTTGAAACAAAAGGTCCAGCTTGTGTGGTCTTAAAAAATAATCCTCACTACCACACATCCTTGGTTTGGGTTCAGTTTTCTTGATAAGGACTTTGAACAAAAGGTCCAGTTTGTGTGCTCTTAAAAAATAAAACCCACTGCATCTTTCATAAGAGTAGGGGGTTATCCTGAGTTAAACATACTAAGCTCCTACAGGGACCACACTTGTAAGCAAATCAGCAAACTGAGTTGTGTTACTCTCCTACCTGTGCCTGAATGCTTTTCGGCCATATTGAACACTGAAATGTTTTGTATACATAGCTATAGTATCAACTGATTGAGAAAGAGCAATAATAAACTAACACAGTATATAGAGGCAAGATCTGTATTGCTAGTCTTGTACATAACATTTAATGTTCAAATGGATCGTGATACAGTACATGTACAAGCTATAGGCGAACACTTTACTCACAAAATGAAATCTAAAAGGGACCTTCGGAGGAAAGAAAAACAGAATCAAACTATCAAGCGCACGATGACTGTAAACTTGCGTTGTTTTATCACATCAAACAATTCATTACAACACAAGATAAAAAACAATATATAAATTATGATTGACTTTTAACAATACTATCAATAATCTTTTGGATTTGTAAACATCCCAGTAGTTTTATGGGAAGCAAATATACATTACATTAACATGACATTTTTGATGGAAATTACCAAAGAAAATACCATCAGTATTGACAAATCAATTTCATTTTGTTCAGCTACAATGTACAGTAACTCTTGTTTCTACTATAGGATTACAAAAGTAGAGACAAGTCTTGGTAACTTCTCTACTACTATCTTTGAGGTAACATGCCCAACATGTACATGCTGACAAGCTAAATGTTGAAATATGTATGCAAGTGTCAAATAAGTAAACATTCACACTTGCAATAATCTACCATGAATCATTTCACATATTTTACCTAAATGTGATCATGATGACATCACATCATGACCGTATATAGGCATACAACAATGTGGAGAGAGATTTAGATTCTAAGTATTTGTTAGGGACACAAGCACTTTCACCATGTAAGTTATTGAAATATAATCCTGTTATTTTACAACCAACAAACACTACCATCAATAACACAGAAGTCGGGTGGGGAATTTTTTTTCAATACTGAATATTTGTTTTAAATATCTTATTTACACTTTAATGGTTGTAAGGAAAGTTTTGGGAACTATCTTTTGATATAATTAAGTTTTTGACATTTTAATTTGTTGTTTTGGCACTGCATTTCATAGTGTATATGTATGTGTGTGTGTGTGTGTGGGGGGGGGTGTGATTACTTGTGATGACCCGATTTGATGAATGAGCCCCATCTGAAAATAAAGTTTAATAAACACCTGTAGTAAATGATTTCAGGCAGTATAAGGTTGTATTGTATCCTAATTTGCTTATAATCACAACAATAACCCATTGAGATTACCAATAAAAAATCTGGGTCATTTCAATTTTTCTTTAAAACCCCAAAATGTCACCTGTACCTTTGTAAAAACAATAAGGACAACAATGATTTCATTATGTAAGCTACATCAATGCATTCTGTAATAAATCAACAGTAATTCATTATTTCTTTAAATCTAGGAATACAGGTGTGTATATATATATATATGTGTGTGTGTGAAGTATGAAATGATTCTAGCTATACTTATAGAGTGGTAGTTTAAATTCCAAGTTGAAATTTCTATAGCAACAATCAGTCCATATTAAGTATATGATGCATGATGGTACAAAGAAACATGTATTTTGGCTGTATAAAATCCGTTATAGAGAACATAAAAATTAAATTTAATGTGTGGCTATCTAGTTAGTTGTATATAATCCAATACGATTACATGATACTCCCTCATATTTTGAATGTTACAGAATGAAGCACAGTCTGATATGTGGATGACCCCGTTACCCATTACGTGCTAACCAGACAGCAACCACACAAAGTCTACAATTAACCACCTTGACAATTTAATTTACAGTCGACCATCCTATAAAACATGTGCCATTGTAATGTACAGATGTGGGTGAAGAATGCTTAGAGCTAGGCCTTCGACTTTAGCACTCAACTTAACTATAATCCGTGCAGATTAAGAATCAACTTGCTAGACCATCCATACATAACACATAATGCCTCTTACATAGCAGAGGCCCAGACTTATGTAATAAACCCACTGAAACACCTTGCACCTTAAATTAATGTCCAAATATTAACCCCTTTGATTAGAACAAAATATTTTTGTTGTCTTAGCCAAAAGCATTCTTCGACTTATGCAGATATTTAAGTGGTTACAAAATATAGTGATTATAGAACCTAATATCGGGGGTTGAGGTGATGAGGGCCAAAATCTAAATAACACATGTTCAAAACTATCCATAAGGGATACCTTAAAAATAGGGTGCCCTCTATGAACAACAAAGAATATCTTGTCACAGTTGACCGTAAGAGGGCAGCAATCATATTGCGATAATCTTGATTTAAGATCATTGTCATCATCTTCTTCATCACCCATCATAGTTAAATCACTACTACCTTGATAAGCTCTAATTAAACTTCAATGAGTGCTTATCAATTCATAAAGCAAGCTCTAAACTCTTGTCCTGTTGAGGCCTAGCTGTAAGAATATATATAATATACAGTATGTATGAAATAAGAAGTGAAAAAAGACAGGATCACCAACAGACAGTGTCAGGACAAGTATTATCCACAATTAATCGGATAATGAGATCATTTGTTATTTGCACGGTCAGGATGGTCTCAGTTTAAACCTAGAAATAATTAAAAAAAAAAGAAAATATATTAATAAATATAATGGACAAATGAATTATTAGATGAATAACTCAATTCATTTGGGCAATTTTTCTATATTTCCTTCGCATCCAACAGCAAGTACACTCACCGCCTATGGATGGAACGATGCATTATAGACCAAGTCTCTTATTGAGGCCTAAGAACTGGAGTTATCTTTAGTAGTGAGAAAAGTCCTGCAGTCACAGGAATTGAACTCAGCACCCTGGTATTGGAAGGCAAGCATCTTAACAACCAAGCTATTCAACTCCAATCCGTTTGCAAAAATCCCTGTAATTTTATCAACTCCCACACACCCAAACATATATGCATCAACATAGGCTATAAGAGGGGTTGATGTGAAATCCCTCCTCTCTCCCCCCTCCCCTTAACACGAATGATAATGCCAACTCAACTTACATGACATGGCTTCCTGTGCAAAGTACTTGACGTCTATATCAGTATCTGTATTAAGCTTTTCCAACACCGGCTTTATTTGAGTTTGCAGACAACTGCAAAAAAATGAAAAAAAAGAAATATCATCATCATTATTTTTCATATTACAATGAATAACACATGAACGATGATGTGTGTTAACTACCATTTCTTCTATTAATTTTCTCTTTTTTTTTTTTTTTTTTGGTTTATCTTGCCTTTCCTGTTCATTTCGTCTTGCTTGGTTCTGGCACCATGAGCACACCTCGCAGATACTGTTGCCTTATAATTCTCCACTATTAATATTAGTCATCACTAGTCCATAAATTGTGTTTTAAAAATGTCATCTCGCATTCATAGCACTCTGTCAAACTTACCTGGCTTCTAGGAGAGGTGAAACTGTTGAAATTGTTTTTGCGACATTAAAACGTACATTTGCCACATTGTCATTGGCTAGACTAACGACGACTGGAATCAGGCTCTTAGAAGTGACCTGGCCGCCGCAGACGTTTGCTAATACATTGATACAGAATAAGCATGTCATGCGGTGTAAGTAATTAGAATCGCGGGCCATGCTAAGGATCTTGGGAATGACTTGTAATTGTGCCCAATCAGCTCCAAACTTCTCAACTAATTTTTTCAGGTTATTGGTCGCAGCTTCACGGATAGCATAGACTGCAAGAAAAACACAAAAACAAGTTAATCATCAAAAATGCATAATAATCAACAACAAAAAAAAAAGAAGCACTGAATGATTTTTGTATTATAATATAGATTAACTGAGATAACAACATCAGCATAATTTTTATTATTCATTATTATGAGCAAGGTTGAAGATGCATTGACAACAGATCCAAACCAAAATTCGGACCACATTTCCAAAGCGCTGAACCTATGTGTCCCTATTCTTACACACTGATTCGATTTTCAGATCCCTTTGGTAGGCTTTTCAATCCAAAAAAAATGGATTTGGTATAAATGAATCTTTATTCAGCATACAGAATCTGTATTATTAAACTCAAAATATCACCAGGACTTGCATCTAAAACAGAATTAAAAGAATCATATGCTCGTTTAACACTTACCATGATCGAGGAGCCATGTCATACAGAGAGCGTTAAGTTTCTCATCAAAGAACTCAACACCTAGTTGTCCTGCCAATAACGGCATGTACTCGATGATGGCCAGCCGCACCCTCCACTTACTGTCCTCTGCTAATTCCACTATAGCTGGTAGTAATGACTGTGACAGTTGCTGGATTCCGATCACTAGATGTGTATAAGAATAAAAGAATTAAATTAGGTTGGGTGGCATTTGGAAAGCACAAAAGATCCTCTGCATCTATTATGCAACTATTATTATCCCAAGGTACGTCACAGAAAAAATATAACCAGTGCGTTATACATGATACAACCTATGGTTTCAGAAACCCGGCATAAGAAATTAAAAAAAACCTCAAAGGGGCACAACTGAACAGGGACACTATGTGCAACAATCAGAAAGTCAAATTTGCATTAAGAAAGGGAGACAGACAGGAGATGTTACAGAATAGTGGACACTGAAACTAACACAGTGGGATGACTTACCTGAAATCCTATAAAAAAGATTGATAAAAGCGGTCAACAGAAAGAAAGCAGAATTTATAGCCGAGGTAATGTTCAACATTGGACTAAAGTATACAGTACACCACTTGCCTATACCATCATATTGTTTGGGTCAATTCATCTTAGCTGGACTCACCTCTGTGAACTTGTCGGCTACCATGTAACGCACCCTCCACGACTTGTCTCCGGCGCACTCCCTCAGGGTGGGCATAATAAGGTTCTCTTTATCTTCATCTGTTAATAATCCAGCGATGGCTACACATGCCTCAACTGCTAACAACCTTACTGAGTCCTAACAAATGTAAAAGACTGTAAATAATACTTGTAATTTTGTAGCAAGAAAGCATTCTACCAGTCTATGTGTTTTAAAAGATTACGAGCACAAATACGCTGGAGCAGTCACATAAAAATGTAGAGAAACCAAACAGTAATTTAGTTACACTAAAAAAATAATGGTATTACAAACATCAGCTGTCAATCATAGATGATTCAGATGTCAATCATTGTAACATACCTGCTCGTCACCAGCTAAATTCACAAACATAGGTATAAGGTCGCCCTTCACATGCTCTATCTCCGTGACCTTGACAAGCTCGCCTAATTTTCCAGCAGCTGCTCTTCGTACCATTGGGGTGTCATCGCTGCACAGATTACGGAAATGACTGTGTGGTGCAAAGAGACAATAATATTGTCAATAATAATATTAATAATATACAGTATTGTCAATAATTAGTAATTCACGCACACAGACTAAGAGCTGAGAAAGAGAATTAGTTATATGTTCTAGCAAAGCAAACATTACATTTAAAAAATAAACGTAAGCATACCTTCGTAGATCTTGTCTAATTGCAGGTGAACACTTTTGGTAACTGACGCTGAAGAGTCCACACGCCGATGTACGGGATGTGAACCAATCACCGGCAGCGAGACGCTTTACCAAGGCTACAAAGAGATTCTCCATGTCCGCCTTAGAATGTTCTTCTGATAGTTTGCGCAGAGACTCCACTGCTTTGTCTCTTACCACAGTCTCTTCAACTGTTGCAAGACTTTCCAATGGTGGCTACAAGACAAAAATAAAACAAATTACAAGTTATATATTTTGGACACAAAGTAATAACTTGTGTTCGGTTACTGCCAGCTTAATAAATTATAATAACAAAATTCCAGTCTCCCATTTTTATCACAGTATACATTTTTCTCTCTTGCACTGGGCAAGACATAGTGATGACATCTGCGATGATCAAAAAAATGTGGACTTACTAGTAGACAGGCCACATGCTCAGGTCCACCGACAAGCTGCGTAAATGTGCCAAGTTGCTCAGCCAACGCCAGCAAGACTTCGTCCTCATCGTAGATCGTGTCTGAAAATTGAAGATTTAACAAATAGTTTATTATAACTTTAAAACTATACTAGTTCAAATGACTATAAATAATGACAATTATTCGTGTTCCTTTTGTGCAGCAAATTATGATACACATTTTAACAATCACATGAAACAAAAGACACTTTTACATTCATTACCCATATGAGGCATGTCGTGGCGAAATGGTTAAGTTGTCGCACAGGCCAGTATTGTGTAAATGAGCTATAAAATACGGGAGCTCAAAAAATTGCTAAAAAATCCAAATTTGTTTTTCACTATAGATCAACAGTTTAATGTCTTATTATTCATGTCCCAAAGTATTAGTTCTAGAAGTGGTCAACAAATCATTTACATTAAAGTTTTTTTGATAGTTCTTTTTATTAAACAATGTATTTACAAATAACTTTGAAAGGCAATTACTCAAAATCATGTTTATCTTGACTCTAAGAGTACTGTTCACTTTAAATTAACTTAGGCTTGAAATGTCCAATTTCCATGAATGACTTCTCATTTTAAAAATCACATACTTAGGTATCTGAAAATACCAATAACATAATAATAATAATTTATTTCAATTTTTGCTACAACTTAGCCATTTTGCTACAACATGACTCATATTTTATTTAATGGTAATTCTTAATTGATAATCCTGTGTTATATCGTTTTTGGTTAACTGAAATTGCCTTAAGATAATATTCATTAAAGATGCTGTATGAACTTCAAATGATCTATCTTCCTTAAAATAAATTTCTTCATTCCATATTTGTATTTGTGTCATGCAAATTGCATGTTGAAATTAACAAGAATTCGGATAATGATGAATACCCTCTTTTCAAATGCTAAGAAAGAGCTAAGTATGGATTTGAGGTGGCAAAAAATGCAAATAAATTCCAGATAGAAATACAACAGTTCTCTAGTGACAACAAATAATGCATTGGATGAGTAGAAGCCATTGTTCACTGGCCAACACAATACTCAATGGTGATTCAAGTATTTACTATTCATTACTTAATTCATGAATGTTAATTAAGCTAAAGCCCTGTCCAGACCATCGCAGTTTATTTGAGAGAAATGTGATGTGCCAAATATGGTCATGATGACATCACATAATGACCATATATAGGCACATCATGACTATATATGGGCATACAAAAATATTTTTTATCAAAGAAAATTTGATAGTCTGGACAGCGCTTAACAGAATGCTATTATTATAAATAGGATTTTTTTTTTCATAATTATTGTCATGATATGATGAAACATTCAGGATGTTTAATTTTCAACAGGCATGAAATGGTGAATATAGAGTTAATAAAGAATCAATTTCAGGCCTAATAAACAAACTAGGAATGTTTGGACTAGATTTAACAGTGAATAATTAACTGAAAAATAAAAAACTCATACTGTAGTTCTTAGTTTAAAGTTTAATAAATGACAGCAATTAATTTATAACACAATCACCAAATTCAAACCCATCCATGACAACCAGAGCCAAGCACAGGTAGATAACACTGTTTATCATGACTCATCGCTAGCTGATAAATTAATGCATAATACAAAGCACACAACGTTCACTTGTAACTAGGCTGAACATATCATTTTATAAGAATATACCAGGTCAGATTTTTCTCCAACAAAATAACAATATTGTTTTTTACATTTTACAATGGAGTTTTTCTGTGTTAAGTTTTATTTTGTCAACTAATAATAATAATAATATTCTTATGTCCTAACTCAGACAAATGATTTCCATTGACAATTTAAAGGTTAAAAAAAAAAATAATTCCAAGAATTTTACATCCAAAGAGTGTTCTGAGCCAGCAAGGTAAAACAAAAATTCTTTTTGCTATTTAAATCTTATTAATGTGTGAATCAATCCATAATTATTAATCATAATTAACACCATTATATATATTAAGCGACACAATATGAGTATTAGACTTACCTGTAAGAAAGGGGATAAGCTCACTCCTTGTTCTCTCGACCCCAAGAGCTAGTGCTATGGTGGAAAGTTTCTTTATGCTGTTTAAACGAAGCTGCAAATAACAAGACATTAAAAATAAATGTATTTATTAATTGCAATTTTCCAATGATATTGCAGAATTATACAGCAATAGGAAAAATTGATATATATATATATATATATATATATATATATATATATATATATATTTACTAAAATAAATTTCAATTATTTGTACTACCATAAAAACAGAAACTATACAAAAGATGTATAATTCATAAAAATATATTAATTTTAGTTGTTAAAAAATATATATATCAAGAACATATTATTATCCTTTTCATCTATGATTTAATCATGTTTGTTAATTGTTATTAATTGCCTTACAAAATATCTGAATTATTTTAATTAAAAGTACCCAGTAATGGTTCAGACTGTTTATATATATATAATAATATGTTCTTGAGGCATGATCAAATATGATCAGATTATGTTATCAACATCAGCTACTGTACTGTATGCAATGAAGTGTATGATACTGTGGTGTTACTAACCATTTTGCACTTACAGTAAGTTACAATGTGACTGAAAACCTGACTTTATTCATCTCTTTTAAGCATGCTTTGTTCACCAAACAATACGATGCTACTTCAATTGCTAGATGTTGTGTAAATCCTTTTTGTAAAACTGACTGACATGTTTTTTTTTTGCCATTTGGGTGTGTAATTCTTTGGTTGGGCTGTTATCATTCACATTATTTGATCATGTAATTGCAGTTTAATACTGTACCCTCTGACCACTAGTTGTAGTATGACAGTAGGATTTTAGCCTAGTTACACAGAAGTTTATTTTAGATTGAAGCCAAATTCATGCTGTATGTCAAGTTATGGGAGCTGTAATAAATTTTAATATTAATACCGTATTAATTAGGCCAACAGTAGGCCATTAGTAGCCATCATAATGTAACAACCTAAAGACATTTCTATCCAAAGCTGTGAAAATAAAAATTTTTCTTGCTGGACCAAGGTCCAGATTTGCTAAAATAATTGCTAGCACTTATATATCAGCTATTTAACATTGGTCTAGTTTTAATGTTTTTTTTTCTAGCCCAGCCCTAAAATACTCAAGTCCCCGACCCAGGACCACCACCTTTTTACAGTCCTGCTATCTATGCAGGTTTGTTGTATTCTTGCATATTAACATTAAACACTAAAGAAAACTTTGCTCAAGGAAAATGTCAGTAATATTTAATGCACTATTTATAAGTTTAATGCATCATTTAAAGGGATGATTTACATTGTAGTTATTCCATTCAATAGGAAAGTTGTTTTTTTCAGTAGTTAAACTTATGTGAAAATTTTGTAACTTTGAAATTGCAAATGTGTAAATGTGCAAAATGTACTTGTGTAGTATGAAAATTTAACAGGAATTTCCTTAGACTGCACTTGCTGGGTGGTTTGACTCTGCATAATAAAGTTGTTCTTGTATTGTACATTTTTAGCATTGAAATTAATGCTAAAAAACAAAAAAAAAATAAAAAATAGCCACCCAGCAGGTTGAAGCAGAACTCAAGCTTCATTATTAGGCTAGAGAGGCCAATCAATAAAGAATTGTTCAAGCTATCTAGCCTACCTAGGCCTAGGTTAGTAGTATTTTTAGTTAGTAAGCCTAGGCCTAGCCTATTTTTACTCAGCATAATCTAGAGACAGCTAGCATCATCTGTCTTAAATTGCAACAGTAACTTTAAATAGCAAAATGTAATTGGGTATGATCAGTCCAGGGAGCTCCTCGCTCGGTGCTAGGCCTAAGACTATCCTAGTTTGACAATGCAATATGAATGATTGTTAATAATTAATTAACGATAGTTTATATGTGAAGAATAGAAAGAAACCCGGAAAGCCATTTGAATAAAACTATTTATAATAAACATTAGACAAATATCATAGAAATAAGTGAAAATGTTATCTGTGTGTTAGAAAATCAAATAGTGTTCTTAACACATTAATGACTGGGCCCTAGGCCCTCCACCCTCTATCTAGATGAGTTGTAAACATGCACGAAAAGAAGTTCAAAATGGCAAATTGATGGATGATCGAACCAACTCTTCCTGGTGAGATGTAAGTAGTTTCTGAATACCAGCAAAAAACTGGGTAATTCAACTAAGTTATTTATGAAAATACACTTGACAGATAATTAACCAAAATGATAAATACCTGAACATCTTCATTACGAAGTTCATCAATTAGAACAGCAATTGGATAGAGCGAATCTTCAGAACTTTCGCTTGTCGCCATTTTGAATACTAGACAGTCGGGTTTCTCACTGTGCTTTTGAAGTGATTTGGTGAGGGCGCTATTTATGACGTACTGTAATTACTTACAGATACCCAATACTGATAGTGTACTATTGCACACGGTACTAGGTACTCGGTGTACTTGTGATTCTGATGGAAATAGTGTGGTCTATTTTAATTTTTAAGTCAATTAATCTAATGTATATTATATAAATTCACATAGTGCTTTACAACCAAGCCTCTCAAAGCGCTCGAGGTTTGGACTATAGCTCGTACAGTATCGTATTCTACAATAACCGTTTATTTTGTATATCATCATCATCATCATCATCATCATCATCATCATCATCATCATCATCGTCATCATCTTATAATGTGCATAAACCTCGTATGAGTATATTCGCACAGCTAATAATTATAATTATACTAATAATACAAATTATTAATTATGATGACGATAATAATAATGATTTCAAATAAGAGTATACGTTTGGTATAAAATGGAAAAAAACATTTCATTTTTTTTTTTTCATTTCATTTCTTTAGGCACGAGCGCTAAGGATATGCCAATAAGTGAACTTAACCACTGTGTCCTACGTGGCATATCCATTTAACATCAGGGGACTTAATGGACCAGTACACAGGGGTAACCCTCTTCTCAAAGGATGTACTGGGTTCTTTAAAGTGCACACGAGCCAAATGCGTACACTGGACCTACGGTCCTTGAAAAACTTGGAAATAAAAAATTCAATTTTTTTTTTTCAAAAAAATTGTTTTTCAATTTTTTTTTCAGTACCATAAAAGGCATGCGCGCGAGGGTGATAAACTAATAATTTTTTTTTATTGGGCCAAATAATAGTTCAATCTTATATAGCGCATGTAAGGCCCATAAAAAAATTATTAGTTTATCACGCTATCAAAGAATAAAATCTGATGAGGGAGGGAGGGAGGTTTTTTGTTTTTTTTTGCTAACCCCGCCCCCATTTTACCGATAATCACAAGTAAATCAATGGTTAGAGACACATATATAAAAAGTCATAAGAATGGAATCAAGTTTATATTTAAAAAATATGTTTTTGTTGTACCAGTAAACATAATTCCAAGAAATCCTGAGCTTTTCAAGTGAAAATAGATGGAAAAAAGACCATTTGAAATGAAAATATATGTTGATTGGAAAAAAAAAAAAAAAATCAGATTTCCCCCAAAAGTGATGAGGGAGCGGGTGATAAACTAATATTTTTTTTTATGGGGCCTTAGATCTGAAGGTTACGGTGCCCCTGACTTACCGCTCGGCCAATTAACTCGCCGATTTTCGATAATTTTTTAACTTTTCATAATTACAATTTTTTTTACACTTTTGTTCAATGTACATTTGTTATTTGTATTTTGTGACATATGTTTTATTATTTTTTTTAATCAATTTTACTTGATTTGTATGTTGATTTTGACCGAATAAGGAAGAATGAATGGATGGATGGATGGATTAATAAATGAATGAATGAATGAAGGGTCCGTACCTTTCCAATAGGCTAGAGAGTTGGCGCGTTATATACCGTATGATTTAATATTAATTTGCCATTCGTGTGGTGTCTTAAATTGAAAAGCAGCAGATAGGCCTAAAATTGTAACTTTTCAAACATATTTTTTTTGTTTCCGACTTGAATAAATCCCTACGTCACACCTTCTCTGTAAACGCATCAATGATTTCAAAGACGAAAAGCCCCACACAAAAGCTATTCTATTGCAAACATCAACAATAACGAGTGCTATTATAATAACATTGGCACGTTGTTGCTAAGAAGGGGGTCACACTGAGTGCACAATCAATGTTGTCAGGTAACCAAGTGAGTGCCAATAGGGTCAGATTCCATCGAGTGTCAGGACAGTGCAGGCGATAGATCGGGCTAATAATATTTCCCTCATTTCGTGGAGATTTTAAAGACATGGCCTAACTTGGTACAAATTTTGTGTGTTGAGATTGAGTTTGGTAACCACGGACGTATTTAAACAACAGTAGTACATAGTTTTGAAGTCTGTTACGAGACATGCCTACTTTATAAACCTTTAATAAGGTAAAGCCCCAGCACGTCAAGGACTACTGCACAGGACCAAACGTATATTTTTAACTTCAGCAAAATGGGCGATTTAAGACCACCAAAAACATCCCAATCAAGACCACCAGCCTCATCCGATTCACTGACAAACCAGGAGATAGAATTGTTAAATGAAACATTTCCAAATTTCTTGTGTATCTGTGAACTTTGTAATTGCGGGTAAGTGTTTGTATTTGTTGTTTATGGGAGCATGATGTGACAATTGAAATAGCGTATTTAAGTCATTTTTGTTTTGTTCTGGTCACCAAATAAATAGTCCCTCATTCAATCACACAGGAGTGCTCGAAATCGAAATAAAAATGTTGTTATGTCTATTATGTCAACGTATACGTTTATACATTGTGCATTCGTACTCATCTTATCTATTGGTATACTATATATAGGGCCTATAATTATATATTTATACATTAAGTGAAATGATATACCGTACATTATATATATATATGTATATATAAAATTGTATATATGTATATATATATATGTATATATGTATGTATGTATATGTATGTATGTATATTTATGTATATATATGTATATATATATATATATATATATGAATAGCGTATCTAAATACTAATACTAATACTAATATATATACATGATTATTATATTGATGTAGTACACATGTGACGTGACTTGACTGTATTCGATAGTCGAGCTTCTTAGCAACGAACTTAAATGCGTTTTATAGATTGGTAATTGAAACATTTTCATTGACCTTCGTATCGCATTTCATAAAGACCTAATGCGTCGGTAAAATTAGTAACGAGATTGACTCGGACAAAATTGATTGTCTATACCCGTTTATCATTAGATCGCCTCGGTCATTAATGTACTTGATTTGGAATAGAAAATTAAAATGTATTTTGCTTGGAATTTAAAATTAGGCAATTGAAAATTATATTTTATATTTTTATTTTTTAAAGTATTATTGATTGTATATATTTTGTAATTGTCCTTTGAATCCGGATTGATATAATATAGGCCTATTTGTATTTTTGTTAAATTGTTTTTGTTTAGATTCAGTTTTAATGTATTATCGAAAATAGCGTCATTATCATCATCTTCCTCTTCTTCATCATAATTTTCATTAACCCCAGTATACTGTAATCATACACATCATTATCGTTATCGTGGTCATTATCATAACTATAGTCAGTAATTATCATCATTATCATTACTATCATCATCAAAGTCAAGGTTGTTCTCTTATACTCATTATGATAATCATCTTCGCCATCACTGTCAATCATAATATAGAGATTCCTAATTCATTATCACACCCTTCATCATAATCAATCATTAGTATCGTCATTATCAACATTGTCAATATCACTCCATTGTCATCATCATTATCATCATCATTACCCATAATCATCATCATCATCATCATCATCATCATCTTCAAACTCAAATAACAATTATAAACAGATTTGTCTTTAGGTATAATGTCTTAAGTTTATTGTGCTGCTCAATTCGTAATTTCAGGTTGGTAATTGTTTCAAATAAATCAATACCGTATTTGATATTAATTTTCAAGTTACATTTAAACAAAATATTAACGCCCTCACGCGGTGACTCCAACTTTGATGCCATGGTCTGGGCTTTCCCAGCAAATGCGAAATGCGCCGATTCTATGAAATTTGTACTAAATTGATAAAGTTTTGCATAATACCATAAGTTTACCAATTACCCTAGTGGTCAAGACTATAACATGAATTGGAGAAACACGAATGCGTCGATGGTGCTTACAAAAGGCGGATTCATCTCGCAAGCCACCCCGATTAAATTGTTGAAATTTATTAAAAACTTAAGTAGGGGAAGGAAAATTGTATTCAGGATAATACCATTTCCGGCCATCTAGCGATGTATGGACATAAAATGCCGTACCAACCCCACCAACCATTTTACGAGCTGAGGTAGTCTGCACACCATCTATAAAATTCCTGCCCCGGGCCCCCCTATTTCAAATTTCAGATACGCCAATGCTCCATGGAGCTTCTTCTCCAATATGATTATTTACACCTGCCTACTTTCCTTCTTACATAATGTGTTTGCTATCTATTTTCTAGCCGACATGTTCATCACAAGGACTGCAAAAAACGCGGCAAACCAAGCAAACCTGTCGATATGGACTGCACGCTCAGTGACTATCAAAGAACGTATGTACCTTATCCTGGGAACCAGCGAAGGTTACCCATCTTCCCCACTATACCACAACGAAATCCCCATCCAGCTCCGATGGACCTAAACACCATTCAACGGACGGATTTCATCCAGCGCGGCCAGGTGGTTAAACCAGAGAGAGTCACCCAGGTGGGTTGATACATACGTTTTCTTTTATCGCGTAATTGTTGTTGCGTCTATCACGCACAGTACGCGTTGCATTAAGCCAATCACAAGATGACGGATCCGTATTTTTACATTTTCATGACTGAACCAAATGCATAACGTCAGCAACGAGACCACCTGTTTGAATAATGGTTTGTTAGTACCAGTGTCACTTTGAGTTCAAAGAATAAAATGTTATCACATTTTTTTTCCAGAAACATACTTACAAACCGACAGATGCACCATTGGACGGAAACACAGTGTATAAAGAAACTTACCCAGGTCATGTGTCGTTTCCGAACATTCAAATGCGTCGGCCTAGGACGCAGCAAGGCCGAGGGATTTTTTCGGCAAAGTTCGATTCCCGAACCACGAACAAAGAACAGTTCAAACACTGGAACAGTCACCCAGAGCCCGCATTCAGTGAATACCCATGTTTCACAGGTAAGTCACTGAATCGTCATAAACACTGTTGGGTCACACCACAGTGTCACCTAATATGTATGTAAAAAGAAAAATAATTTTGCCTGAATCATAAGTGATATGCTCAGTATATTCCTCTAAGATAGGGCTACGCCTATGAAAGGGCATATTCGGTACTTAGCTTACAGTAACTACTTGTTCTGCCAATTCTCGAGATACTCATGGGTATTTGGCATTAAAAACATGGAAGCAGGATTGTTTTGAAATTTACAATGGAAAGTGTACGACCCTGAAATGAAGTTAATATAGAACGTATGTCTATGGCAATTATGCTTTTCGATACAATATTATTCCCCGAATCCTATCGGAAATCACCTTGTTATTATTATACAAAGACCAGAACAATGGACAACTGTAATAAATTTGTGTACAGTAGGCCTAACTGTTTTGCAAACACACACGTCGAATTTATGACATGAAACTGTTTACTATAGGTGTTTTTATTACGATGAAATGTTTTGTAATCATGCTTTTTAATAATTGTTTCTGAATGTTTCCAACAACATGTGTCTGCATGTTAATCAGTCTGAAACGATATTGAAAGATAATATTCAGCAAATTGCTAATGGTTGTTTTCACGGCAATTGCACACTGTCGCCTAATAATCCATGTAAAATTTGGACTGCTAAAATCCATTTTAAATACCGGTACCTGTTTTTCATTTATACAGTGGTTTTGTTTTGAAGATGTTTGTTTTCAAGTATACAGGATTTTTATTACGATGAAAATGTTTTAAAATAGGCTTTTTAACTTTTCCAAGTGCGATCAACAGAAGGTTCTGAAATTTTATAAGTTGTTGACCAAACATGTAGCTGCATGTTGATTAGTTTGAAACGATCTATATTCATGGAGAGAGCGGCAGGTTGATAATGTTAATTTTCACAAAGCTTTTTAGTTGTGACACACCGTCACTCCATCCTTGTTGGTAACCTTTTAGTAGATGAAAATTTGAGCTGTACATAAATGATCCACGTAATTGGCGAAAGATTGATCAACCCCGGCCTGTGATTAGTCACTATTTTATACTTCCCTTCCATCACATGTTTAATGATAGTGACTGTTTCGTAGTCAATTTAAAGACTTAAATCAAAATAGAAACGGTTTCCAATAGGAAGATTCATTCGTGGCTTCGTGGTGGAAGTCATAAAAAAAATACCAGTTATGGTCATCATCAGTGTAACAGCATATTACCGTACCTCTATACAAATGCACACCCTTCACTATGTCCCTGAGTGAGTTTGTAAATCGAGAAAAAAGATAAAATAAAGCTATCGATGCAAGATACAAATACATATACTATAAGCCTTTTCATAAATGAATTTCAATGAAACACGATGCCAGATTAGTACCGTTAAGTTCAAAATTTGATAGTTCTAAAGAAAGTTTATCAAACATTGGAAATTCTGTATTAATTGAATCGTTAATTGGATGAATGTGTGTACTGTGTCTAACTTATGTTTTTCCTCGTTAATTAATTACAGGCTCCATTATTTACCCTGGGACAAAAATGGAACATATGGAATCAACAACCCAGCACGACTTTCCAGGCGCTGTTGCTGAACCAGTGAAAATGGTTAAAATCACCGATGGAAACTTATCGTTAGAGGGTAAGAATAGCTAGGCCTTACAGGCATGTTTTGGTGGATGGGGTGCTTAATTCGTTCGATTCGGATCGGAAAGCTTACCGAAACCGAAAAGAAAATCGAATCAGTGATAAGAATAGGGACGCTGGTTTTCAGCCAGTCCGATTTTGATTTGTATCCGATGTGAATGCAGCTTCAGACATATTCGGTGGCTTGGACGGAGCCAAACACTTAAGCCTGCCATCTGTGTTTTTCGTTTTGTGTATACATTCTAATTCAAAATTTTAACTTGGTAACACAATGGCACGGTAGCCGATTGCATCGCTGAACTTTCTTCATTAACTTGCAGGAAAACATGATCATTTGACTGTCCATAAAGCTACATACACCAACAACGGACTTGGCCACCGAGCGGAGCGTATAAAACACGAGCCGACTATAAAAAGCCGCGGAAAGTTCCACGGCAAGACACAACATATGCGCGACTTCCCAACGTACAAGAGTCAGCCTCTGCCGGTAAAACCAATCACGCCCCCACCGGCAACAATACGTCTTAGTATGGATTCAAGGTAAACTTTTATGGCTTAATCACAGTTAATACTATTAATTTCTATATCATGCTAAACTGTGATGTTATTGATAACTTTTTAAAAATGTGTGCACTGACTATTTGGTCTATTTGTTTTTAACAGGTTGGAGTTTAAGACAGAACAGCAAATGGAATTTGGAGGATACGACGTAAAACAAAATCCGAAGCGAGGATTGATCCGTCACGATATAGATGAATACAAACCACCAGAAGTTAGCTTCGAAACAGATACCGTCAACAAGGTATTGTAAATGCAATAATATAATCAAATTATTACAAAAACGTTTAATAGACACGTGTTTTCATGTATTTGGGAGAGGGACGGAACTGTATAACGGTTTGTCGTTGTCTGGCTCAATGATTCAAGTCCCTATTTATTATTTTTCAATTTCTTTTACATTTTTCTGTTCGTAGTTGACATATCGACCGATCGAAGTAAGAGACGCACCAACTCATCGCCGACCGCACACCAATCACAAACCGCGCTCAGCAAAGTTTAATGACCAAACGATAAACAAAAAATTCTACAAAGATTGGAAGGTCAAGCCCAGGATACGATATGGTGACTTTCATGAGGCCCACTCCTACGTCAAGCCGCAAGGTAGCATGGAGATTGAGTCTTGGACAGGCGCAACATACACAACTAAGAAGCCTGATCCGGACCCTGTACGAAATTTCAAGCCAGAGCAGACTGCAATCGAGCATACGGGAAAGTTCGATTTTACTACAGTACATCAAGCCACTTATAAAGGTACGCGGCCTAAGATGTGTAAAGCGCAGGCGTACCTTCTTCAGCAAGAACTAAAGAGGAGGAAGCCCCAAAAGGTGAAGCAGAGGGAACAGACACTAGGGAATTTTGTCGACAAAAAGAAGGAAATGTTGGCAGCGACTTAGTGGCCTAATTTTCTAAAACTGGTGTCACATCCTGATAATTCCTGTCACGAATCGAACTTTCACCCAGTGTACGTCCCTGGTTAGATCGCCGACTGGTTCTGCATTGTTATAGAGACTTGGGAATGTCAACCTGGTTCCAATTTATTAAAAATATGGGATGCAATCAACGGAACTGATATAACCTTTAATAGTACTTTTTCCTCTGAGAACAAACGATCTGTATTCAATACGGGCCCACGTTTTCGCAAATTCATTCATAATATTTATTTTTAGATTTACGACCATCGATTTAGGCTTATATAATAATTTACACACACTTCAATTCACTGTAACAGACGCAATGGGGACCGTATGGTTACCCCCGTTCCTTAAAAAAATAACATAAGGTGCCACAAAAAATATCTAATATATCTATTCGTACTTAATGTCCCAAGATGTCACAAGTACCACACAATTTGTGGTTTCTGGCGTCGTTGTAACTTCAATATTATAGAAAATAAAACTCAGGATATTCAGTACTTTTATGACTAGTTTATTTATGACAGTACACAAGCTTTCGTGCACACAGTGCACTTCTTCAGGTGAATGTGAAGTTAACATAAACTTGGTGTATAGACCTAAGCAAGTTCAATATTATAGTTATTCCTTTCCTTTCTTTGAAGTCAGTATACTGAGTCATATTTCGAGGGTTGTTCGTTGCATTTTTATAAATGCAATGTTGCATCTATATTAAACTAGTATGAATGCCTGCCTACAATCTTAACATTGTAAAGCAAAAATGAATATATTAAATAGTCCAGTGGCATATTGATATAGTACGTTAAACCTTACAATTAATGGGTGCGTTTATAAAGGCCTAACACTTATATGAGTATAATAGTGGGGCCCTATAGAAACCCAGGCCTGATATACTGATTCGTTGAGTAAACTAAAAATAATTAGTAAAGTTTAACCAATAACGGGATGTAGAGCTGAGGATTTTTACATTCATATACATATTCACAGCATGCATACAAGATGGGGGGTGAGCTAACCGAATTTATAATGTAAACTGTACGGTTTTCATGCAAAATGGTAACAATTTCAGCATTAACAATTGGCAATATAGGCCTAAGGAAAATGATAAGCAATCAATGAAATCAAACATACTGTATAACGAAGATATTACATTCTACACATAATTTATACTAAATTTTATGCCGCACAAGTATGTTATAACGAAATTGCACAATACTGTATAGCATTATTATTAGGCCTATTATTTATTTATTTATTTATTATTATTATTATTATTATATTCAATATACAATTACTAGTGCTGTTCAAGAATTGAAAAAGCAAATATCAAAGTCCAAGCACATTATTGTCTCATTAATATTTTAAAGAAATTAAATGATACATGACGTCATTCCATACTGCTGTTCTATTCGATAAATATATGGTTTAAGGCTGTCAGCATTATCTGAGAATTTGTCATATTGAAGATGGTGCTTTGTTGTTTACATTGTGTCTAATTGTGGTCGGTATCAAAATGTTATTATTCAGATGTTTGTTAATATAAAATTAATAAATAAAATGTAAACATCTTTGAAGTGTTCCATATATGCAATACCGATTCTATAATAAAACGTTTATGTTTCATAGTCATCGAATGTATTATTCTTAGTATCATTATTCAATAAATATAATATATCGTCGCTCACATCACGAACTAACACAATCAAAGTAGATTGTGTTAGTTCGTGAAATCACAGTAGCGCGTCAAAACGAGCGCGTATTGGTTGTCAAGCAATTTTGTATTCTTTACCACACAAAAAGACCTTAACAACAACAGCGCATATTTTGACGCGCTTTCTTACCTAAAATAAAAAATATACTTGCAGCGAAAGCTGAAGTACTGTACATTTTACAAGTGTAATATTCATGTTAATGAAGATTCCTGATTGGTCAGACACCTCCAACGAGATAAGATCCACATCAGCTAAAATGTGATTCATTCCGACAAATCTGTGGGCACTTCATTACTTATACATTTAGAGAACCAAGAGTAACATTGTATAAGATTAACCCAATAATTTCTGATAAATCAGAACATGGCAAATATCTCACTAACGCACGTGCTTTACGCTATCTTTTTTGGAAACTTAGAAACAATATTCATTCATCGTTCATTCATTCAGTCATTCATTCATTCATTCATTCATTCATTCATTCATTCATTCATTCATTCATTCATTCATTCATTCATTCATTCATTCATTCATCTATTCATTCATTCATTCATTCAATCAATCATTCATTCTACTGTCCAATTATACTGGGTACCTCGTGTGTGGATGTGATCAGCGCAGGGTACTCAAGATCATGTGACAAATGTCAATTGATTCATTAAACATATTTAGGCAGGACAATATTCAGACCAAAAGGAAAGGTAACGCTGTTTTACAATATGGTCCTGCATACATAAAATACAATAAAAAAAAACATACAAAAAGGCTACCTAAAACAATTATATTATAAGGTATACAATAATATTAAAAACAAGAAAAAAGAAGATTAGATTAGCGATAATATTATTTGAAATAGGCCTAAATTTAATGAATTAATAAAATAAAAAATTATAAAAATAAATACACAAACTAGTACTTTAAACAAATAAGAACACACACATATTACCAGTTGGTTGGGGAAAAAAGCGCAACACTCAAACACAAATTGGCAATTGAGAATTTTATCCTGTGAGAACATAATTTAATTATAAGTACTGATAGTATGCCTAATCCATGCGTGGGTTGGTTCGACGTGGAGAATTGTTAAAACCATATACATGGTAATATAGATAATGATATAACACAGTATGTTAAACTTCAATAATATTTTATAAGCTTTATAAAAATATTCATAATTGCAACAAGATTTAATTGTCAAGCCCAATTAAAACATTGTACTTGATTGCAAGGTCCTTATGCAAAACCTGGCAAGAATATGACTATATACACAGGATTTAGACCAATTTGAAAGTCAACGTTATAAAACTATGATCACAATGTGATGTCATGATTGACAGGACATTATCATGGACAGAGGAGACTCAAATTAGCTCATGGAATTCATTTTCCATTCGATTCAAACCTACATTTTACAAGATAAAAAAACACCAAAAAGTCATAGGTTACAATTCTAAAATTATAGAAAATACTGGCTCATCACTACCTACATGGTTGACTTATTAATTATTACTCCTTTACTTATTACTCCTTCAACCTTTGTTCCAACTGACTGCATACTGCAGACGATATCCTGAAGGCAAATACATATTTTGAGAACATTATTTCTCATGACGTACTGTTTGGCCAAAAGCTGCAACAATTCGATACCATCACCTGTTATACGGCAATTAACAGACACAAATATATTATAATGACCCTTAAATTAGTTGGTAATCCATTTCAAGTTGATTTATGTCAATCTGTGTTTTCATTGGAAGTTGTTAACTTATTTATAATTTTAAATTAGCAATTTGTTTAGATATAGATTTCAACACGGACTGTGCTTTAACGTCACTAGTAAAGTGACACTACACTGACGTCATTTTATAGTCTTTATTTTTTTCTGTTCGCACAGTTTAAGAGAATGAGATGCTTATGTGGTTATGTTATGATATAACATACCTTTATCCCAGTTTAGAATAAAAAAAACAGGGAAGTACGGTAGGGATCAGGTGTGGTATGCCTCTATTAACCTATGTAAACCAGGGGTGGATCAAGGATTTCTCAAACACGGGACAACATTAGAATAGCTAAGTGAGTAGCGTTTATCTCAATATATAAAATCGATATGCATTGAAATTTTAAAATTTAGTGGCAAAACGGGTGGAGTGGAGGGGAGGGGAGGGGGGGGGTATCCGCACCTGTAAACGTGATTGTCAAAAGTACAGTATTGTACTACGAGAGTGTTTCTTGAATGAGAAGAGTTGGTCACGTGAACAAATAGGCTATGTTAAAGGTGAAGGGTCGTAGATAGTTCACGGAAGTTCACGAATTCGTTCAAACTGGGAAGATTTTCTTTCATTGTGTGTGAATAATCATAAGATAAGCAAATTTGGTTGTAATTATTTATGACTCAAACAACGCATCAACGGAAATACAATATAAAACGAATTTCTATCCATCAAAACGCTGGTATGAGAGTAGCAAAGTAAGTCACGATATGTCTCCTCAGCGCTACAATAAATGTAACTACAATAAATGTAACTACAATACATCATGATTTTCGTTTTTGATAGTTCTAGAGTTGCAAGGGGGTATAAAATATACTCCTTGAGACTTGTAATGAGTTGAGGTTGTGATCACCGACAGTGAAGGGATATAAGCTGCACCAACAGTCTACTGTCTGACAAATAGCGGTCAAAACCAGGGGAAGACTTAGGATATGCCCCTGAAACAAAGCAACTGGACACGGCAGCTGTTGCACATACAAACGACTTCCGCTGGGTTATATAAAGACAATGATCTGTAATTCTTGGTATAATACGTATATCATGGTAAGCATTAACCGACTTACATGAACTTCGTAACAACAAAACTCCAATGCTCTACCAACTTATTCTCACGATCACAATATACAATCATTATAGGCTGGAAGTTTAGGACAGTACTGAAGTTTATTTGATGTTGCCAACTGGCGGCGCTGTTTATTATCGGAGTCTTAGCAAAAAGAAAACAGTTGAGTTAGTGTTGCTTATTGATTAAACTACGTTAAACTCCCGGCTAACACCCTGTCTCGTTTAACACGTCGCTGTTAAATCTGGATTTATATAATAGCGCCATATCCGTTCTTGTAGATTTTACTGTACAGGATTTATTTCGTACGCCGGTACCTACCGTATGTTTCCACAAGATGGATATGGTACTGAGCCTTCTGATATTTTCATCTGTGATCCTTAGCAGTTCAGGTGATACTTCTACTGGCGACGAAGCTTTACCGGGTGAGTTAATCGGCTCTTCATATCCTTAATGGAGAATTAGAAATATTGATTTTTCAATATCATCTCTAGTCTAAGCTACATTTTATTTGTTTCGTCATTAGTAGTAGAGGCCCAAAATTTCAGAGAAAACCTAGAGTTTAAGAGTTCCTGTACCTGGTGCGGTAGCACATGGCGCTGGTGTGCTCTTCAATAAATACCGTACTGGATAATGTCCGCGACAGCATACTTTTATTATTTTTTTTAAAATTTATTACATCATATTTGATATAGGCCTAATAATAGGACTACTAATTGATTTAATTAAACTGTAGTATATAATTCTTATCATACCCAGATGATATCATCCCGACTCCTACAATCAATACATGCATTTGATTTTTTTGAAAATAGGTCTAGGTAGTTATATCGGTCGTCAGAATTTGTATTTTTAAATTTTGGGAGAAAAAAATATATACAAATTCAATTTAGCTGTTACCTTTACATTGATGTAGATGTCTTAGTGTGATAATCGTCTCGTTAGCATATGGGTCGGTGTCGTCGAGACTTTTCTCCTATCCCGGTAAATTACTAATAAACCACAAAGAATAATAAATAAATAAATAAATAAACAAAATGAAGAGGGCAAAATCCCTGTGACACCAGCGCGTGCACCCAGCGTCTGAGCCGTATTTGATTTCTCTGGAGTGAAGCTATCAGATTTGTAATGTCAAATTGTTGACTTGAGCAATAAAGAATATTTACAGTAAAGCAAGACAGACGCTTTCAAAGCGTTAGTAGACGTGTACACGTATTACTTTCGATTCCACGGAGGTATAACCTGCCGGTCATATTTTTAATAGACCTACCTTTGCGGTCGTATGATTAATAATATTCAGCCGAGAACATTGAAAAACCGTCAAACTTACTAACGTAGCTATTCCATCGAGATGAATTTTGACACATTTCTCAGCCTAGCTCATGAGACTTTCAAAAAAGCCTGAATCCAGAGAAACTTGGGAAACTTGAACTTGCATTTATGTTTATGGAACTTGTGGAATTTGAGTTTAAGTCGAAAGTGAAAAGTGATAATATAACATATACAGAAGTGTGCTAGGATTTAATTTCAGATTTGTACTTTTTTAGATATTTAATATGAAACACGAGGTAGTGGTGTGCACACATGTTTTACACTGGGTGTGTGACGTGGTTACCGTTGCACTCTGCTGGAGCTAATTTTTTACTCGATTGACCAAATCTTTAAGATACTACCTATCTACATTTTCCTGTTGGATAATAGCCTTGATCCATATACCTCACTTCCTATCAAACTTTGTACAAACGATACCGGTATCAGGAACATGTAGGCTCATCTCTGCCACATTCCTATCCTTAAAGCCAGGCTCCGGAGGTATCAGGAACATGTAGGCTCATCTCTGCCACATTCCTATCCTTAAAGCCAGGCTCCGGAGAAAAAAAAATGATGTTTTACAACTGATTTTTCTAAATGGTTAATGAGATACAGATTTTTGAATATTTAAAAACTGAGGGAAAAGGTGGAAAAAAGGATGATTACACCCCCTTTTTCCAGTTTTTTTTAATAGGCCTATTAATATGTTTTTTAATATTATCGAATCATAATCATAATTATCATCCTAATAATTATATTCGTTCATTCTAATATTTATTTATTTATTTATATATTTATTTATTTATTTATTAACATCTTTCACCAGGATGACACAATCATTTTAAGATTTTTTTTTCATTGTGGTCGTGGAAAAAAAGGAAATGCAGTATTTCCCCCCACCCCCTCTTATCCTTCCCTTATAAGCAATAGGCCTATATTACAAGCAAGACGGTATTATTATTACTATTACAGGTATTATTATTATATTTTAATATTATGAATATCATCAGCATCATCACTATTATGGTTATCATAATCACCATCATAATATACTCGTTCATTTCAATATTATAAGCAAATGGAGGGTTATTTCGACAAAACTATAAACACTTTGAGGATACAAGTCGCATACGGCGAGGGTGACGACTACTGGAGGAAACAAATCACACACAACTGATGTGTGAACTGCTATGCACGGAAAGGCCTCCACCTGTCACAATGTTGTAGGTCGATATAGGTTAATGTCAGATTACATTCCCATGTTGCACTTTGATTAAAAATAAGGCTTATAATCGGAAGTAGTACACTAGTGTAAAATCAAAACGCAAACACGCAAACAAGAATCAGCTAAACTGCTAATTGAATTCATTTTTTCTCTAGATGCAAAGAAAGTAACACAATTAGACGCAGGCCTATGTAATAGGCCTACTGAAGCTAGAAGTGCCAATTCCTTACCCTATTTTACAGTATCCCGAATCCTCCATTTTGTAATTGGCTGTGACTTGTAATTTCAAATCATTATTAAAATCATTATTTGTTTTGAAAAATTGATGAAGAGAATTTAGTTTGTACGTTAGACAGAACAAACTTCTTTTCTTTTTATTAGCCTTTCATTTTGGTCCCAAGTTAAAAAAAAAAAAAAAAGGCTTCTGGAAATTCTCTAATACAGTTTGACAAACTTACTGTCCTACTGAAAACCAAGCACCCGTAGCTCAAAATGTTAAGTCTGAGTTGTGTGTACCATCTGTTACCTCTGGATCGTAGAGGGAATGTGTCAATACCAAATTCAATTTATGCTGATACAGGTCTTAAAGCGGCCTGCAGTTCTCACAAATTGACTTCAAAATTAATTTCGAGTCCGCATCCGCCCTTTCCTTAAAAAGAAATGTGAGCTTATTCGCGTTACCACATACACGTGTATGCGCTTCTCGTGCTGATCGCTAAAAGCCTCATTTCGCACCGAATCCGAATTTTCGGATCGGAAGGCCTACCGAACGGATCAGAAAATCGAATCAGTGTGTAAGAATAGGGGGACGCTGGCGTTCAGCGCATTGGAAACGCGGTCAAAATGTCGGTTCGGATCTGCCGTGTGAATGCAGAGATTGCAGGTATCTTATAGACTTGTAATGATCCAATGTACAACTTGTGGAATATTTTTTGTAAAAAGAACCGGTGCTTGAAAGAGAAAATAAATGGTTGTGTGTATGCAGCTCTGTAGAACAGTCTCTTTACTGACGTCAACATTTTATAAGAATGGACTTACAAAACAACGCCATTCCCTGAACAACCAGCCTTGGGGCAAATACAAACAAATTGTCCAGTGGTCAAAGTTCTACTCCTTTCAACGTTAAGCCTAGACAACTACTATCAGAACAACGCAAAACGGGATTGAATTAAGGCCTACTCACACTTGCGGATCGAGTTTAAGACCTGAAAAGAACACCTGATTACCTAGGCATACAGACGGCATCATCATCTGTCAACATTACGAACCATTTCCGCGGTTGAGTAGCAGATGACCAGAGCATGGAGTAAAGTTACATTCACATCGGACCCGAAACGAAATTCGGACTTGTTTTCAAAGTGCTGAACGCCAACGTCTCTATTCTTACACAGTGATTCGAATTTTTTATCGCTTCGGTAGTAAGCTTTCCGATACAAAAATTCGGATTCGGTTTGAATTCACCTTTAACCACCTGTTTAATAAGCCCGGACCACTTCCGTCGCCACCTGCTTCTGGTGACACTGGTGGAATGGACGATGGATTCAAACATAAGCATATTCAACTTTCTACGTTAAAATAGTTCAAATCTATACCATGTCCACCTATCGTACTATTGTAACTCAAATTCTGATAGTTCCGTGGATTGACACAATTCATGGTCACGCAGACACCCGTGGTTCACGGTTAATTTACAATTTCGAAAATGCTTCGGGCCATGAACGGAAATTACTAACGTCAACCTAGTAAATATAAATTGAGACACGAACTAACAAAAATCCACTTTGTTTCAAATATTAATCGTGATGAATTGTAAAATGTTTTAATTTAGATCCGTGGTTATGTTAATCAGTTTATTAGGGGAGAAATTCGGACCGGACTCGCCTCAAATAATGTTTACACTTTTACGTCGATGGTCTGGAAAGTCGCAGACAGACAGTTCTGGGGTTTAAAGGAGGTGATCGTAAACTCAATTGTTGTTTATTGTGGAAGTCCCGGTGACTAAGCAATCCTTGTGACATCATGGATTCTGGTTTTTTGGGAATAACATTGACACTTTGTCGCCTTCCCACAACCACAAATCCACAAGGATCCGTTCCACAACAAATGAATGCTATTTGGCTCTGTTCCAGACGTTTATCAACATTTGTATTTTTTTTTTATTAAACAATGTGTAACATACTGTATTTCAATGAACCTTCCAGCGAAACCTCAGAGGTCAGCTGATATTCAGGGACCCACGTAAACTACAGTACCGGTATTGAATAACGCGATGCTCATACATGACGATAAAATGAAAATTTATTTTGTCATAAAAATATGCTAGTGGTAATATCCACTAGTTGTTTGGCTGAACCAAAGATAAGTCTGTGATGCTAGGACGACTATTTTGTACGAATAATTCCCAACTTGATCTGTCAGGAAAAAAAATTAAACGATTTTCGGCATTTTAAACTTGAATCCTAATATTTCTATATCATGTAGTATGATTAATGTGTTGCATCTAAACATCGTGGGTCATCATGTGATATTTAGGCCTAGATGATTAATGCGATAATAGTTTTGAATAATTTCATAGTTACCAACCGTTTACATTGTGCGGGATGGTTCCGCATTTCAAAGTGATTTTGGTGGAAACACGCATTTTGCAGAAACGCATGCGTGATCATAAATTGTCACGAATTTTGCACAGGTTTATGCGTGATAACGAATTAGGCCTATTACAAATTTAGGGGAAAATCTATTTAAAATTAGAAGAAATTTGTTTTATTAAAAATGTAAAAACGGTCATGCAGTAACTTGAGTCATTAGACAGTATTTACGTGATTATACTTATAATTCACTGACGCGTTAAAAATTAATCAGTATGCCTTTTCATTTTTTGCTTAAGTAGGCCTAATGAAATGTTTGAGTACATATTTCGGTGCTCAAATTAAATATAATGTACATTGAAACTCAAATTGTATGTGGCTTTATTAAAAATATTTTTATACGCGGTATTGTCAGCAAACGCTTCCTGAAATCTATTTAAAACAGCTTAAAAATGCTCAGGTCGTCGGAGCGTCAGGGGCCTTACCCTTGGACCCCCACCCGGGATCCGCCTCTGGACCTCGGTGGCTCCTCTCCCAGCTAACTGGTGTAGTCTCGCATTTCAAAACTCTCAGTTTAGTAACTATGTAATTTAAATTGTGGCGTAGGGCCTATGTTGTGTAAGTTGTGATTTTTTATATTTAGGTTAGGATATTATTATTGTGAAATAATTGTACTCCTGCACTGTTTGTGATTTGAATAAATATTTGATACCTATTTATAAATTATTTATAATTAATCCAGAAAAAAAATTTTGTTAATGCAAATGCTATGAAACAATATACAGTGTTTATATTTACTGGAAAATAAAAAAAAAGTTCGTGTGTTTGGTCAATATTGCCAGTGGTCAATATTTGTAGGGAGGGCGTATGTTGTGAACTTGCATTGGTATGCATGTGCGAATACCTCCTGCCTGATTGTTATACGGTACGGTACATTGTATTCCATTGTGTGAGGGTTAGTCTCCGCTGATATGTTGAACCGTTTGCAACCGTGTGAATAAAGAAATGCGTGTACCGATATAACTAGTGTAGTCTGGATATTTCGGTGTGAAACACTACTACAAATAATCATGAATAAATATTTATTAGGATTTGAGAAAACCCAAGCAGCCAAAGGAGTATATTCGCACTACCTCTCTCCCTATCCCACCCTACACACATGCACTTATACACGCACATCTATAGCGTCCTCATAAGTGGATATTACACACAGCGTTTTATAAGAACCAGTAAAATTATTTTTCAGGCTCGGTGTGTATTTTTTTTTCTTGCCGATTTCTATCTCAAAATGTTCTTATTTTATTCTTATTTTGCACATGTTTCAAAAATAGAAAAATATTATTTTACAGCAGTATATTACTGTATATTCATATCTACTACACCTACAGTTAAGATTTGTTGGTTTTCTATTTAAAAAAAATAAAAACCCTCATTTGACATTTTACCTGAGCCTCAATTTGTTCTTATTTTCAAGCAATTTCGGCCTAAGTGTTCCGATAAAATGTGTTCAGATAAAATGTGTTTTTATAAAAATAAAAGTGTATCATTAGGTGTGAGTATATACACCCTCATTTTTCTGTTAAAACTTATTTTAAACACAATCTAAGGAATATTTATTTAACACGGACACGGAAATTGATTACTGTTGACAGAACTTGGCCAAATCTAACGAACACAAATCAACCATGCAATTAAGTACATTAGTTGGCCCAAGTTTAAAAGTTCCGTTACTGTATAGTCTGAGCTTCGGAATCCTTCAATTCCGGTGATACATTCTGATGCAATAATTAGGCACCACATAATTTCTTCTTATCAAATTGATGGCCCAGCACTAACACAAATTAGGCATAGGCCACTCAGGTAAATAATTTCATTGGGATATTATTATGGGTTTTAGCAGACGAGTATTACAGGAGAACGTCAAGGTTTATAATCCCGAGGTCTCATTGACCGAAAATCTGAATGTGCGTTACAATGTCATATTGGTTGTCGACCTTGTGGCGCTCTTATGATATACGTCACGATGCAAAAATATTTACAATGGGAAACTCAATTAGCCTGCAAAAAGTACGGTAAATACAAAACATAGGCCTGCAAATAAGAATGTACATCAACACGTTAATCAAAGAGTAAATTGTCACATTACTGTGAGAAGGCCCTGTGATTGGATCAAAGCTACGACCGGTGTCACACCATTTAGGTTTTATTGCAAATATACGTTCCGCTAGGAATCATCTGTGATTCCCCTATAATGTAAACTGTGTATTATGACTTGGTTGTGTGTGCGGGTGTGGTAGTGTGTTTGTGTTTGGTGGGGGGGGGGGGGGGAGGGGTGGGCTTAGGAGAATGCATATCCACCCTGCATAGCAATAACACACCACTGCATAATGACAAAATAACACCCCATATTGATGTTACACTTATAATATTACACTGGAGGTGTCGCAGTGGTCGGATCCTGACATCACTTCAAACGCCAAATTAACTGTAGAACCTAAATATGCAATGAAACCTAATTTAGCGTGATACCTGCTATGTGATCGGATCAAATCAAATCCACGGTGCTTCATAATCACGGATCTGTGTTTGGTTCGAATTCATCCAGGGTTTTGTAACGTTTATTCAGGTTTTCTTTAAAAAGCCTTATCATAATATTCAAATTAGGCTTGTTTTTATTCTATTATTTATATTTGGAGTTTTTCGAAACTTCCGATTTTTCATTTAAAAAAAATGATGTTCAATGTATTATATAGGCTAGTACATAATTATGTGAAAGCACGTTCCACTGAGTTTTTAAATCTTGTTTTTGTTTTTGTGTCACTTGGGTACGAGGGTATAATATGTTCGTGTATTATACTCTTAAACCTAAACAGGAAGTATTCTTACGCTGTATGCAGCTATTCCGTCCACAATCCATCGAGAATAATAACTTTAATGTGTATTTAAGTGTCTAGACGTGTGTACATGGGATGCTGAAGGAGCAGCAGGTGTGGGGAGGGGACATCTCTCAGAACGTGTAGTCTCTGGTATGACACGCCAATTACGACGGTAAATCCATAGTGTTTAACCTGATTTAGATATTAATAGAGGTACTGTGTAGTATTAGCCAGATACAAAATAAAACAACTGGACAATTATTATACACACTTGCTTGACAAACACCTTATTTTAAGAGCCTGTTAATAGTAACATGATATAATAATCTATAATGGCTTTTACAATGTTGCTCCAGTATGATGTATAGTTTAACAAGAACAGAAAATCTTCGCGACACCAGCAACAATGCAATTTACTTTTTTCTTTTAAGAATGCGCTTTTGCCTCATCTTGATTTTTAAATATTTATGAAGCATTTTTTTTTTGAGTCACTTATGTCCGGGAAGACAAAATCTTTGGGTATAGGAACTTGTTCCCCTTTTTTCCTGACCCCTCCTCTTTCTTTTGTATATATGTAAGTGTAGAGGAAATAAAGATATTATTATTAGAACAGAACAATTATATAAGCTACCATGACAAAAACGTGAGTTTACAAAAACAGACGTCAATACTTTGGAGGAAATCAGTCATCAATTAGAATCGTTATCCACATTATATTATCCCACTATCCGTCTACTTTAGTCGCCCTCTAATGACGTCATTTTTGAAAAAAAAAATGATGGTGACATGAATTTAGTTTAATCCCACAAATACTAACACGAAGAATGACCACGTACGACTTTGATGACGTCATTATACTCAATTTTCCTAACTCGTTCAAAGAAGTTCCGGAGTTGTTTTTTTTTTTTTTTTTTTTTGAGAAACCGATAAAAACAAACATAAGGGAGGAATGGAGAAAAAGATGCCAACACTTAGGCGTATTTGAATAATAGCATCGATTGTATTTGTGGAACCATCTTGCCATGTTCGTTCTTAAATACCGAACTCGGAGAAGTGAAAAACTCAACAATAAGATTGTAATTAATCGTGCTACCTTTTTTTCAATCGAAATATCTGCCTTTAAACCGTTGTGTAAACATTCAAGCCTTATTGTTTGAATAGATAGTAGTAGGCCTACAAAGGAAAATTATTTTTTATATATATGGTGTACAGCTGGGTTTTTAAAACACAAAAGGAGTGTTCAATTGACGAAGCCTCGGAAACGCTTAGAATGTTTTGTCCAACATATCAAATGTTTTGTCCTCCGGAGCATGGCTTGAAGATATAGGCGAAGCCTGTACTGACCGGTTGGATTTGATTTTAATTCAGGTGTTAAGAAAAAACGGCTTTGGTATGAATGGCCAGTATTTTAATCTGTACCGGTAATCTCAGGTTCCCGAATGATTTTTAGCAATCTCATGGGTCTGCTTGACTTTTCGAACAGTAGGACATTTATTGTATTTTATGTTTGTTGTATTTAGGAGCCGGAAACCTACTTATTAACTTGAATCTCAAGCGATCGAAACTGTTGTCTGTACGTTTGCTTAGACCACGTGACTCTGTGAATATGAAAACAAATGAGAGCCTCATTTTATTCATTTCCTCGAGTAATGAAGAGGATTAAGGAAAGTTGAAATCCAGTTGAAAATACTTGAAACATACAAAGCATATGACCCCCATGCACTGTAACCTCGTTATACTGTTTTAGCCAATCGAAAGAGCAGTAAGTGGTCAGTTGCAGACGGCTACCATGAGAATGATGAAGATATGTAATACAGAACAATTAATTGGTTTGATCTGAAATTGTAACCCACAGATGAAAATCACGTTTTATTCTATGATTCGAACTAGTGTTCAATTAGTATCCTATTAAAAGGAGGAAGCATTAAACTTAACATTATATTTGTTACTTCAATTAGTGTATTAGTTGATTACTTACGCCTGTATGTTTAAAACATCTGATAAAGCTTCTCCAAAAGCAGCATGATTTTGAGCTATGCCAAGATGGTCCTGCTTAGAATCATCGTCAGTTGGTTGTAACCGACACACATGTATATGTACAGGACAGGCGTCTGTGTGAGTAGGAGAAAGGAGTTCGATTAGGGACCGTATCCAGGATTGCCACTGGGCCCTGGGGTACACGGGTGAGCAAAGCGGACCAACCGGGGTGTACTAGAATCCCCGTCGGGATCAAGGAACGGAGTCCGGTTGGATCGCAGCTTCGATCTTTTATTACTATGACAACTTCAGTGCCCCAAATACTGGCACAACGATAGATTTCTGGTTAAAATAAAGGATGTACGATTCCCTTTGCATCCATATTACAGAAAATAACCAATTTTATATTCAGTACATTTTAAACTTTTTTCCGATTCGGTTGAGTTGGAGACAGTACAGTTAGTGCGGATGTACTATACTCTGTTAACATTCACTGAGATTGCGAAAGTAATAAAAGTACAAAACAAGTGTGACATTGTCTTGTTAAATCATAAGAATGGGCAGAATTAGTGCACTGTACTGTTGAATGTAGGTACATAACACAAAAATAACAAAGCCTGGGCCTATCGGATTTAAAACAGGGAGAGTATGAATTACGGCGGAGGTCAGAGAGGTTCCACCGTAGGCTGAACAATACATTACATCCTTTTGCAACATAAACCTTTGCTGTTTTTGTATAGTACAGATGACCGTGGATAAGTTGATTATATTAACTACATTAGTCTGTTGAAAAGAATCCCTTGTACAACGTGAATAAGCCTGACATATTTGAGATTATTTACTCACTTTTTGCCAAAAAAAACGATGCGTCAAAGTAAAAAATAAAGATTGTTCATTTTTTAGTCTAATGGGTTTAACAGAAACTCGCATGTCAAAGTAATATGTTATTTTGACGTTTTAATACACGGATTGTATTTTCCAATAAAATACAGTTTAAACTTATATTAACACCCAGGTCTGATGAAACAATACGTGATATGGCCTTGTATTCAGAATTCAAAATATGGTAAATATTTTCGAGGGATGTACTGCGAATATGTATTATTAAAATTCTGCATGTTCTAAAGTGTTCGGCCTCATAGTGTCTATACCATATTTAATTGTCCATTATTGTAGATTTATTTGTGGAATTTAATAAGTATATCATTTTAATTAAATTTAAACGGTGTTTTATTAAAATGTATTAAGATTATTTGCTGCGGAATTGTAGAAGTTAATTCTTTTGATTTATTTATTTATTTTATTTTATTTATTTATTTTTTTTTAATTTAAATTATTATTCTGTCCAATATGTCAATTTTTTTTTTTATTTTTTATTTTTTTTTTTTATTTTTTTTATTTTTAATGTTTTCCTTAAATCATTATTATATATAATTTATATACTGTAGGCCTATAACTTTTTTCTGATTTTTATTATTTTTATTATTATTATTAATTTTTTCCTGGTTTAATTTAATTAATTTGCTTATGTTAAAGATCAAGTTTAATTTTTATACTTATGTAATAATAATTTAATTGTATGTACTGAGGGTCCCAATTGATCAGCTCAGGCTGGATGGACCACCCTCACAAAATATTGTTGAAATAAATAAATAAATAAATAAAATAAATAAAAGAAAATAAAATATACGTTCCTTTGTGATATTGCGGTTGCCAGCATATGGGGCACCTGTTCTGAGAGTGATTCGTGTTCGGACACCAGTTGTCACCGTCACTCAGCATCGGCGACGTATCATAATCGTACGGAGGCTTCTCCGTCCGGCGATCGTATACTCCTCATCAACTAAACATCATCAGACGTTTCGTTCAACAACTGCAAAACCTGCATTACCCGACAGTAAGTCATGGCTCAGTTGACTTATATAATATTCGCCGACTAGCCTGCATGGCAAATTAACATTCTCGAATGTTAAACTAAGATAAAATGAAAACTTTAACTCTGTCTGGTGGACGTACAGGATGTATCATGATCACTGACTTGCAGACAATACGGTTGATGCATGTTTGTGTCTTGAAATTACTTCCCGCTTTTTCCACTATCATTTCAGCAACGCATGAAATCTTCAATACAGTATTGTGAAGTAATCGCATGTGTAGCAGGTCTAATTATCTGCTTGAAAAGCACTGCAGAAGCTGCAAAAAAATCATTGGTAGTTTCGTTATAACAGCTATTACGCCGTTTTCTTCAAAACTTCTTCAAAACACAGTACTTAAAGTCTTCGTCAGAGAAAAATATATAGTGGTCTCAGGTCTTCATCAATCATCATTTTATTGCTGTCTTGGTTCATATGCACCGAAAACTAAAGAATACAAAATGTATTCTGTTCAAATTAGTAATGTTTTAAAATGAAGATAACTTTGTATTTGATTTTATTTCACTATTCACGCATTCAGTATGGAAGAAATACAATTATATAAAAAGGAATAATCAATACATTTTGTCCCCAAAACCATTTTTGTGAATCAACCGTTATGGGATCAGATAACCTGTATCAAACTTTGCACTCGGCTTACCAAGATTTTATAGTTATCCATTATTATTTAGTTTAAAATTATAACAGTTTGTGTGTTGTGTTAGGTCATGTAATGATAGTACAATGTAGATGAATAGGAAATCGAGCGTACTTTGGAAATTCAGGTAAAAAGGTTATATATTTGTAATCCTCAAAAACGAAGAAGACGTTGATGAAATGAGTGGATGAAAGAAACAAGAGTGAAAGTGAATGTTTTATCCGTATTATACTGTCATTTTCATTTGAAGCCTCTATTTTGCGAGGGGGCGCAATTTTGTAAGATGCATTGCGCATGATTAAGAATATTTCGTAGAAGGAAACTGTTGGCTGAATGTTGGTACTTGCAGTCATTCGAGAACGGTCTTACCATAGTTACTAAAAGCTCATGCCTGGGGTGTGAACATTCAGTCAACGATTATGTGGGTTCTAAACATGTTTTACTTAATTATTATAACTATTTTTTCCATTTCTATTGTAATAATAGTTTGAGATAGCATATCAATTCTGGTTTGCTTTTCAAAAAAAAAAAAAAAGTTATCTAAAAGCCCTAAATATTGCCTGTGTTATAAAACTCTTGCAATATCTTCACTTATTTCCGAATTATTCATGTAGTGTTGTTAAATGTGTTAAATGTAAATAAAAATTTACTCTGTTACTGTACTGTTTTTATTAGTTCAATGCACACGTACCTGTGTACCAAGTAAACCTATTTGCGGGAGTGATGGAAATACCTACCCCAGCGAATGTCACCTAAAGAAACGCAATTGCGTTAAAAAGGACTTGGTGAAGCAATGCAACGGACCGTGTAGAAAGGGTAGGTATCTGAATATTTATCAGTCAACAATTTTTTTTTCTGGCCGACGGATAGAGTAATCTAAGATAAATAGAAGCTTCATTTTAAGAAAGGGAATCCATCTTAGCAATATTTGGTTGTAATAATTTGACATCAATCTGGATCGTATTATACTATTGCCAACATTGTTTAAATTATTATATTTATTTTAGGTGACCAAACATTGTATGAGCTTTGCTCTGTTTTGTGTGTTTTTTTTTTTTTTGGCCGTCCTTCCATATTTCTTTCTGTATTATGTTGTTTATAATTATAATACTATGGAAAATAAATAAACTGAAACTGTAAAATTGTAGACGGATTTTATTAGACATTAAAAAACGGTCATGATTGTTATTGCCAATTGATATTTGCTTATTATTAGTATCACCGTTATATTGTTAATGGACATTATTTGAACTACAACTCAACTGTTAAGCTATGGGCTCCACGTAATCGTAGTTTAACAGTAATAAACAGGTCTGTGAGTACGGCGCCCTCTGTTGATTTGGCCTAGCGTAATCGGGATGAGTGTACAGACTGAAGAAAACACTGAATATAAAATGTACACTTAGATGACTTGTTTGTTTATTATTATTATTATTATTATTATTATTATTATTATTATTATTATTATTATTATTATTAGTGAATGGTCACAGTTGCTGTAGTATTAAAAAAAGATGTCCAAAGAGCTTTAGAACATCAGGACCGGCTTGCGGTACCAATGACGTCACTTATCCAAACTTGTGTCTACTAGCGATAGCGGTTTGTAAAGAAAAGGGATTGAAAGTTAAGTGAGTACTGCATTTTTCTAACTATTTTTTAAATAGTTTTCTTACTTTTAGTCAATTTTTGAGAATTTTCTTTTGTTTAATCAGTGCAATGTGTTACATACCTGCAACGTTTCAGATGCACTTCGGCTATCGTTTCTCAAGCATACCACTGAAACCAGATGAATTTATTGAAAACTATTTCATTGTACTTTTATTTTCTTTTTATGCGATTATTACGCAAAGAGGTGAAAAGAAATGCAGTGACATTGTTCCAACGGAATCTCCGGCAAAACCAACTGAGGGAGAGTACTGTGTTGATAAACAATTTGGGAAACAATGTCGAGGCGAATGTAAAACAGGTGAGTGAATATGTAAATATATCAACTGTCTTTTATCGTCATTAGAATATAATTTGTAGAATTTATGTGAATAAATACAAAAACTGGTCGAACGCCTGCTTTAACATTAAACAAAGCTCATTTTCCCTAAAATCAACAATCAGCCAAATTTTACTACGTTTTCTTATTTAGTAAATGACGTTCACTGCTGTGACATTCGTACCAGGTGTCCTCAAGTATTTAAAACAAGCGGTCCAGTTTGCGGCACCTTTGCCAGTCTCCTAAAAAGTATGCTGCGCTCTAGAGTTGGCTATACAAAATGCACATTGTTTGATTTTGTTTCTTAAATTAGTCTATAGTAAATAACTGTTTGTTTTTCTTTTTTAGTGAACAATCACCACTGTTGCGACATTCGAAATCGGTGTCCAAATAAATTGAAGAAAACTGGATCTGTCTGTGGAACTGATGGACGAACCTACGGGAACCAGTGTGCACTTGCTAGGAAATCTTGTCGCGAGCATGGTTCAATACTGCGGATGGCACATAAGGGCTCCTGTATAAAAAATAAACCTCCGCGTCCTACCAGGCCAAGTAAATTGATTCCCGCTTTCGATAAACGTGGAAATGATTTGCCGGGGGAGGGAGATATGACGATGCCGCCTTTCCTTATCACAGATTTACTGATCCAAAGAGATCACGTCGACGAAGGTAGATAATTTTCGTAATTAAATTGTATTCTTATGAGTTAAGTCACCAATATTTTTGTATTTTTTTGCATCGTTGCTGCTGTTGTGACGTTTAGACATCATGGCTTAAACGAATCATTGCCGTATGTTATAATCTAAAAAGTAGCAGTTGAATGTTTAGTATACTGCAAATGGTTCTTCAATATATAGACTTTTAGTCTCTATATTGAAACCATTTACAGTATACTAATCAGTAATGGGGCCAGGACTTGCCCGACGGAGGGAGGGGGGGGGGGGCTAGTGGAGCGAATAGAGTCACTTGGCTGGGGGCCAGGGGGACGTCAAGGGCCCCTGGTGGGGGTCCAGGGGGATCCGCTCCCTGGAAGCCGCGGATAGTTAACGAATTATGGCGAATTTTTATTACTTATTTAATAGTCATCGAGCTACTATATATGAAATCAGCTTCCAAAACCAAAACATTTTAAATAAAACAAGAAACAATTTATTTATTTTCAAATCCTCATTCTTGAAAGTGAAATTCTACATTTTGGAAATCTGTCAACCACGCTGTCAAGGTCGGGATTGCTTCCCCTCACGATGTATTCCAAGCATCATGAGGCTATCCAAACTAGCATTTGTCATAACAGAACGCAAATTATTTTTAATTAGTCTCATTGAACTATTATTTATTATTTCTTAATTATTATTATTTATTATTATTATTATTATTATTATTATTATTGTGATGAAAAGTTAACACATATAGTTTAATGAAAATAAATATTTTTTTTATTTGTTTATTCCCCGACAAAATTTACTCGTCTTCCCCGACGTGGGGGGGGGGCGCTATGACCCCCAGCCCCCTCTGGCGCCACCACTGATACTAATTCAACTAAAGACTAGATGAAATTCTTCCACGTTGAATGTTATACCATATATGTACCATGGATGTCGAAAACAGATAAGTTTACTAAGAAATACAAAAGATAATTATTATATTAGGAGAAGTAGAGTTGATTGTATATTGGTCTTCGTCAATCACATACGTACTGAAAACCTAAAACAGCATATTACAAGACACAACTAAGCCGATAATATGTTGTACGAGAGCTCATGGAAGGGAAAGTTATTATGATTTAAATGACAATTATGGTATTCCCCCGTCATTGAATTTATATTTCCACTAATTTCATTTCACGAGTTTATATTTCATAAAAGTTTTCACAACATTTCTACTTTTCTTTGAAAATTCACAATTACTATTAATGCTTTCATCCGTACTTAGATCCTTGTAGAGCTGACTGTCCATCTTGGGACAGTCCAGTATGCGGAAGCAACATGGTAACTTACAAGAATACCTGTGAACTGAAGAAGGTGCAGTGTAAGAAGCCATCAATTCGACAGTTCTGCGATGCAAGGTGCCGCTTGGGTAAGCCGAAACTCTTAAGCGGGTCTTTCACTGCGCCTGAGACGGTCGTCGGCCGACGCGGTTCTATAAAGAACACAGCGCGACGACGCGGGCAGGGATATTTTTAATAACGATATTCAGACGACCACAGAAAATCAGGAGACAGCGTCGCGTCGTCTAGCGCTGACAGGACGGAGGGGAGTTGGATTCGTCGTGCAACGGTCTTACGACGAAGTGAGTGCCCGGCTTTAGTGTGCCGACAAAATCGACCAAGTAATCACTGCATGGGGAACAACTTAAATTTCCATATGCAGTTGATACTTAAATCTTTGTTCACACCAGCACTGGTCCCTCATAAACGCGAGACAAAAATTTGTGTATGCATTACCAAGGCGTAAGTCAAGCTGAGTAGCTTAAGCTTTATTATAAACTAGTTTACACTGAAAATCATGGTGTGCGTTGAGTTTCTTGCGCATGCATCAAAACGCGTTTAAACAGTGTGAACCGAGCTTCTACTATACCAGAGTTCAAAATCTTCTACAATCTGAACGAATTCACCAATAAGCAAACAATTTAATTTAGGTTTAACATAATATGGCCTTGACCTTTGGCATAATATGACGTTGACCTTTGATATAATATGACATTGGCCTTCGACATAATCAGTTGCACTTGAAACTACGAGAAGACTTGCTTAATAGGTCTATAATATCGATATACTTGAACCCATGTTATGCTTACCCTCTAGATGACGGTAGAAATTGCTGTATGATGATCAAAAAGTGTCATAAGAGCCTAAAAAACACAGGTATTGTCTGCGGAAGTGACGGAAAAAACTACGCTTCCGAATGCCACCTTTTTCGTGAGGCGTGTCGAACCGTCGAATTCAACCTACAAAAAGACTCCGATGGACCATGCCCACCTGATCAAACACAGACTGTTAAAATGAGTAAGTACTGAGGTCAATTTTAAAATACCAGTTAACCAATTATATTCTTAAGTCACTGTATTAGTACTTGAGACCCGTTGAACGCATCTTCATATTAGGCTACACTGTATTGTTATTAGTGGGTAAAAACAAATCGGTGTCGACGATTAACTGTAATGCCACTGCACCAGTAAAGCGCCCTCTACCAATTTAGGCCAGAACATAAGCAGTGCTGTTACGACCTGACGTTTCTAATGATTTGTCACTTGGAAATTAAATTTCAGATTTGTATTTTTGAACATGAATCACTGTAAATGGGTGTCAGTAGTTTGTGGTCTTCTCATTGCCTTCGTTTGTAAGTCCTGGATTTGTCACGTATTTTGGTTTTATAAAAATATATTTTTATATGACAACTAAAAATAGCTGCTTACTTAGCCTTGCTTCTTTGCTACGTCCATCAGGATCGGGGGCTCAATCGCGAAAAAAAGTTTTTCTCACGACGAAAAATAACTGTCTCATGGCTTGCTATATTTGCTATATCCAGCTGGTATTTTGCGTAATAATTTGCGTAATAATTTTTTCACATTTATTATCGTTTTAACCTAATTTTGTTTTATAATCTGACAGAATTCTCAATGATCGAGTGTTTAGCAACGTTCCATTGTCCTATCGACTTGGCCTTGGCGGGGGAAGTGTGCTCCGATATTGGAACAACATACCAGGATGAATGTGCTTTGAAGTTTGACAGTTGCTGGGGAGAAAATCGAAATATTGGTCTGGATTATGTTGGCCGATGTAAACCTTGAAGAAAGAACGAGCAAGCTGACTAACACATTGATGATACATCAGTGATACCCAGAAAAAAACATTAGGCCTGGAATGATTTTTAGATCTACTTAGACATCATCATAAATATTGGTGAATGCAGGTTTTTCTCGTGAGGTCTGTCATGAGCTCCAATTAGGCCTAGCGGTCCTTAATTTTGACGATTAAAAGAGCAGTAGACTCATTGCTCGTGCTCACGTCACTGTTCGCAAATACAGTATGTTATAATGGTATTTGGTGGGGTACAGTATGTTATAATGGTATTTGATGGGGTACGGTGGCATCACAGAGCCAATTACGAAACGTAAAGCTTCAGGATGCTTACATTTAATTTTCGAATTTTTTTTTAGCTTACTAGAATGATGTGCTTACAAACTAATGGCCCACCTATTTTATAACCAATCCTGATAAGTAATAATTATACTGTTAATTTAAATAATTGTTAAATCACATGGAGAATAGAACATATATGAAGAATAGAATATATATGAATAGAATATATATATATATATATATATATATATATATATATATTTGAAGATGCTTGTATTAATTTTTATCTAAATTTTTTTTAAATCTTACCGTACGTCATAATCTGGAAAGTAACAGCGTATCACGTGGTATAAACTTTGCTGCAAACAGATCAAACGTTATATATATTGTATATTTAAGAAATGTAATTTAAAGCTGCTATTTATTGTCTTAGATTTCAGCATATTTGTCATTTTATAAATCTATCGAAATTCTAATATTAGTAGTAATTCGGTAGTTTGTTGTTCTTGTGGACTAAATACACAATGGACCGTCTGGATTTTCAATCAAACTTACCAACTGACCAATCAGAACAAGACCAGGAATACGCGCGTGACGCACGGACACAAGAGCTGTCTAACAAACGCACTTGTTTGCCCATGTTTGTACACATTCGTTTGCTTGGACCTTAGCTACAATCAGAGCCGTAGATAGAGAGAGTTTGGCCAACTCTGTTTCACGGGATTCGATATACGCGCGTGTGATTGGGTGGATCGCAATCACATGACTTACACCGGCCATGTTGTCACCAAAACAAACCATTAAAGCTATACGCGCGCATGCGCCTGGGCTGTTTGGTAACGACATGGTGTTCATGAGCTAAGTTGGCCAAACTCTCTCTCTATCTATGGCTCTGGCTACAATAACAGTGGGGCTTAGCGGGACGGTTTTATTTGCACGAATCGAAAGCGTCGGTTCATGCGCATTCACATTTCTATTGGAGTTTTCGCTTCAGTGAAATCAGTTCGAACTGTTTCTATTTTTGCGAAGCGAAAAGTGCGCCACCAATCAGAGCTAGGGGAAGCGAACCGACGCTTTCGATTCACCTGGTGGAAAACAGGCTTAATGGTACAATGATACAGAAAAAATCACGGTACATATTATAGAGGGAAGTGCCATTCAAGATTCAAGTAGGTCAACATTTTCATGGGGATAAGTCAATCTTATGGAACCTAAAGGACAAAATTTACAAGATTATTTTTATACAAATTGGATTAACAGTATGGTCAATGAATATTTTATACATTTGACCAATGGACTTGACACAGATATAGTAATTTGTATATAATATGTAATTCTCATGGTTTCATGGTAAGTTTATAACACTTAACTCTTTAAAATAAATTTTTTTTTTTATGAAATGTCATTATTTTGAGTCTATCTTGTGGTGAAAATAGCGTTTCCTTTATTAGGATTGAATAAGCATAGAGCTCAACATTTTGTACACCCAAAGTAATATCCTGATAATCACAGAAATCAAGATTATCATAATATTAATAATAATGATTGAATGATGGTAATGATGGTGGTGATGATGAGATAACTATTTTGATAGTCATTTGCAGATGATAATGAGTGTTGACGAATCAGATGATAATAATGACAGCATATGATTATCAGCAGAGAAACTAGAATATCAAAATCAAACACATTTTTAAAAACACCATAAGGAAAGTCAGATATATAACAACATTCAACTTTACTATTGCATTGTGATACTATATTACTGCGTTTTTGCCTATAAATCTTAACAAAACACCTCATTAATGTGACATGGTTTATCGCCTGCTTTGCAATGCAAATTGAGGAAATTGTGTCTCGATAACAGATGCAGATTCGCCCGCCGGACGCGTTTCGAAGTAGATGTCGGTTGACGATCAATCGTTTCGATTCAGGTTTACTCAAGTGTTGGCCATATAATAGATGGTGAAATGAAGACTTGCTGAATCGGATTTCCTGAGACGCATCCCCCTCAAAGATGGACACCTGTATTGTCCACGTGAACCATCGACTACTCTCCTTGTTCATAAAAAAGAATAATATGGCTGATGAAACCATTCACTTATGTTTGCAATCCAGAAAAAAAAAGATTGCCACGTGATCCAATTTGAAACAGAATATTATCGACAACAAAACAAATAAAAAAAGATTTATGTGGTAAAAAATAAAAAAGGAACCTTAAGACTTCAAGGAAAACATGGTATTTTATTGAACAAAATATTCGAATGTTTATATTTTTTCCCTACAGTAACATACTTTTGACGCTTTTTTGCTTCATTCAAATTATTTTGGTATTTACTATTACGTTTAAAGTCATCTATCGCTTTGAATAGCCCGAGGACATAATTGAGGCCCCATAGCGCAAAATACAACTTAGGCTATATTGAGCTTGGCAAGCTACCAAGTAGGCGCAGACACCAAACTCGGACTAAAAACGGAACGAAAAAGCACTTAAATGAAAAAAAAAAAGTTTCTGGTTATTTAATTTAATATTTTGCCCTAATTGATTTTGTCTATCACAAACAATAAATTAAGCAAAGGGTGATACAGAGGGCACCGGCTTGTCAGAAGTAATCCTATAACCTTGGTTTTAATAGTTACAGTATATGTAAATAATATACCCATAAACCATTTCTGTTATTATAAAATAAGATAGGTTTTATCAACAACCGAGACCCTAGAAGATCTAGACCTATTCTATTTTCAGGTATACTGTTAATTTTCGGGGTTTTTGAATCAACCCCTAAGATACGATAAATAGGCCTACTGACTTACACTCAGGTCTTTAAAACTTGGTTATTTTTATTCGTTGAATTTTACTGTGTTAAGAGAGTGTCAATAAATGTTGGTCGCCCCTATCGAGGTCCTACGGTGGAGTGCATAGTTGTTGCCTTCGAAACGGGAAAAGTTCACTTGGGGATTGTTATGCACTGTGGGTATTACATCGCTGACCAGGAAGTTCCCTATATTTCAATGATTAACATCCTATTACCCATCTACCCACCGTGCTAAAAAATATAATGTGCAACACAGTCAGAGGAAACTGTAGGTCTCATTATTAATTCAACTATCAATTTATGGGTTTTTTGTATGCTTTTATATTATGCGACTGTATTATTTTCTGAGTGTATGAAAAGTAAAGTTTCATTTTTGAACCATGATACGAAACGATTTGATAATGACGCGCCAGTCAGGGACTGAGCGCCTCTCTATAGAGAAGTCGAACCTCTAAAGACATAGAATGTCGGAAATAGGCCAATATAATTGGTCACCAGATTCCTTATCAGATTTTCAAAAAAATAAAATTATTGACGTCATGTGTAGAGTATCTAGTTCACTTGGTAGTACAGAGAACCAGAATAATCCATTAACAGGTAAAATTAAATCAATCAAATTTATAGCCTGTATTTCAAATGAATCGTATAACGGTCAATTGTTAAAGGTTAAACAGTGACCTCCAATTCAGTGGCGTGTCTGAAGTCTTGAAATGGGGTGCAGATGGGGTGAGGGAGAGGCGAAGGTCAAGTGGGGGGGGGGCGGGGCACGATGATCAGTTGAGGAGCGCTAACTCTCAAAGTAAGGTAATTTTAGGTGCTTTTAACTACTTGCAATTGATTTTTGGGGGTGACAGGGAGGGCGCGAGTAATATTTTGAGGGCCGTGTCCCCCCCCCCACCACGCACCCCTATATACGCCACTGCTCCAATTCGAGACCACTTTTCTTCTAAAAACCAAATAACAATCGTCAAATTTTTAACATAAAGCTAACCCTCTAATCAGAGACCGAACCCCGAGATCACCCCAAATGTTCAGGTATACCAAAGGTGGTCTCGAATTGGAAGGTAAAATGTATATTAAATAGTGTAATATATCTCTTTCGCTGGTTTGTAATTTGTACACAATCATGTAGGCCCTAATTCAACTACACGTTTCCTTCTCCAAATTAGCTTCTTAACTTCAAACATGAAACCATGAAAACCCTTCCAGGTATATTTGTTGTTTTTGAGAACTTTTTGTGACGATTTCTTTTGAATTAATGTCGGTGATAGCTGTACAGGTGTCGATATTCTCACAATTTAAAATAATTGACAACATTTCTGTGTACAACTCAACACCTTTGGCGTTGGTAAATAACTAACGGAAAAGTTGTACCCAAAACAACCTATTCAATATTTAACACTCCAATTCCGTGGAGAATCCGACGAGGGTAAACACTACCACAACGTTTTGTAAGCACCTTGTTTATGCCAAGCCCGGAGGCGAACATCATCAAGTCAACGAATCCGTATGAATAACCTACAACTCTCCCCCGGGAACAAGCCTCTTTGTAAGTTGTATTCTTTCAGTACAGAGTGTGTTGCGGTCGTCCTTTCGTAACACTAGAACAGCCGAGCGAATCATTTGGCGGCGTGCTGCGTAGCCGTGACAACGCAACTCTCCGAAATTGGCTGGAATGAGATTGAGCAGTAATACAATATGTTGGAATTGTGAAAGCATCGTCTGTATAATTTTTCACTTCGCGGATAACTAGCGTTTTTACATCGTTTCAGCACGTGTGCAAATCTTTCTCTGTAAGCCTTTGTGGTGGGGATCTAACGACTGTCTTTTGTAGAACAAGATTGAAAGAAGGTAAGAGAAGATCAATAATTTCAATTTAATCATTATATTAAATAAACTGACATACATATGCACAGGGAGAACTGTGTATAAGTCCTGTATAGGAACTATACCAATACGTTCACCGCTTCTTCACACACCTCCAATATTTGCATTCTTACACATACAGCACTCTATACATTCGCAATAATACATGTGCATGCACATGCTTACTATACACAGGATAGGCCTATGTATAGGTTTTATACTATTTGGCAGTAAGAATAATTAACAGAAGATGTAGCCGTACTGTATATGAATGCGAAACCAACTAATGTTAATTACACATTATGACACCACGCGATTTGAAGTAGGCCTATATACCTGAACTAGAGAGAATTTCTTAGGGTCAATGATGATTTTGATGACGATAATAGTAATCAATAATAACAATAATAATAATAATAATAATAATAATAATAATAATAATAATAATAATAATTGTTGGTACTATAGGCCTACATAGTGCTTCTCCACGTCTCAAAAGGCCATAAAGCACTTCACATTACAGTATTTATAAAGTGTTTATCAATTTATATCTATGCAGCTATATTGAATAATGAAATATTAGATGACGAACGAACATACTTCAAGAAGTCAGCTTCCGTTTGTTGCGTCTTACTAACGTGCTTAAGATGACAGAAACGATGATGAATAATCTACATGAATCGTATATTAAAACGTTGATAACGTGTTAGATAAAGGCTGTACAGAAGGGGCAGCTGATGTGTGTAATAGCTGTAATTAATTAATCGCTATCTCCTTCATTATCATCATTAGTAATTCCAGTAGCACGGAGGGACACGAGGGGACGCTGTCGCCTTGTTCAACTGCAAAAAAACGCGCAATTAACGGTTCCGGTATTTGACTAAATTGTTAAGATTTCAGAATTGCGACCCCGGATTGTCGTAGGCCTATCCTCCGTTTTTTCGAATTTGAATATTATAGAATTAAGCTCGCTATTTAAAGAATAATAATCATTATAATAATGATAATCATGATTTATTTATTTATTTTTAGGCTCAGGGACAAGGATATGACAAAAGCGAACTTAATCACTTTACTAAGTGGCAATCCATTCACATAATAAACATGAACACAAGTTGCTCTACATAAAATAGTACGAGGCTTACGTAATGTAGTTGTTTTGGTCGCCAGAAAAAAAATCCTGTTACCGTGACAGGAATTGAACCCAGGATTCTGGGATTGAAAGAGAAGCGCAACCACAAAGCTACTCCACTCCCATTTATAAAAGTGAAGTTTAATCACCCACAATCAAGTCATTGTGATTATCAAGTCGTATACCTTTATTATTACTATTTTTCTCTAAAAATGTACCGATTGGGTTATTATTACAGGTCTCACTCCACTTAAAGACCACTTTTGGCACGGGGGGGGGGGGGTGTCCATCTTTGATCTCTACTTAGAATAATAAATATAAAGGAAGTTTGTTAATTTGGGACCACAGAAAAGTGGTCTTTAATTAGAGGTGTTCTTGATTATCATTATCGTCGTTATCATTATTATTGTTATCATTATCTTTAATATTAATATTAATGTTATAAATCGTCGTTATCGTAGTCGTCATACTGTATTATTATGGCGGTTTCGTAAGCTTACGAGAAAACGATAACAAATAAGGTTTATTCAAACCATTCCATTAAGTAGCATATATGTCACGAAATAGGCGATCCGTGACTTTTAAAATGAATCAACGATCATTCAGCTCGGATGTAAGTATTTTTATTATGTTTTAGGCACGAATGACCATAATGAATGACCATATGAAGATTTCGTATACGTCATCGTTTCCGTAAGGTTGCGAAATCTCCCTATTATTTATTATTCCTATTCATTATGCTTATTATTATCATTATTGTATATGTTTTTGATTAGCTATAACATATACAATGCTACAATCACGTTGCAATAATTAATAACGTAATATTTGTGATGACATTAGCTTCAATGCCCATAGGCTGAGTAATTTATATTTGGTATATATCACTGCTTAACTCCAGAGTCAACACATGCAGAACGGCGTCTTTACACAAAACAGAATGGCGAAAATCCCAAATGACTGATAGCGAAACATAATTGTAATTTAATATAGTTCATGGGGGAAAAAGATAAATCTCCATATAAATAAACTAAACTTTTTAATATCAGTTATTACAGATGTATTTTTATTTATTTATTTATTTTTTTTTTTTTGGTTTTTTATATTTAATTTTCTCGATTATGACTGAAGCGTTCACATGCCGTGAATATCTCAGAATTCATAATTTTGGTACTAATTGTCCAATAATTCTGGTACTGATTGTCGAATGGGGAACAAGCATTGATTTGCTGACTCATGGGAAGTGAGTAACTGGAATATTTAAGCTTTTGACTACCAGACGTTTATTGCGTTGTTATACTGATCTGCGAAATATCATATCATAATCGATGACACAAGTTTAACACGCTCAGAAAATTTGTTAAAAACTCAGTTGCAGTTTCGCTCGCGACTAATGCCCCTTTTTGACAAAAAAAAAATCACGATAAGATAAAACAATTTTTTTTTTGCTTCAATAGGCCTATTTATTGTTGTCCATTTCTAGATACACGCATATAGACGTTTATATATAAACTGGGAAAAAAAAATATACAAAGGTAAATTCAACCCCCAATTCTATTATACCGTAACGGATTTCCATTAAGCATCAATATTAATGGTTTGTTCGATGCGGTGATCATCCTCCAATTCTATTAGGCTCAATCATTTCAAAAGTTAGGAATTGGTCTAATTATGGGCTTTTTTTTAAGTTAGCGTGGGGGTTTTTTTTGGTTTTTTTTTTCGAGATAGTACAGTTGATAATAAATTTCATAGAAACAAAATGAATTAAAAACACGCTTGGATTATACAGTAGCTTTAGGTGATTTATTGCCGGTCAATAACGGTACACCACGATGTTACAGTGGCCCTATTATTGTTTTATAGTAGTAATGCCGAAACATTTAGAGCATTCATTTTAAAAAGAAGACCCCTTCTTTACTTTGCAAAAGTAGCCTCGAAAAGAAGCCCATCGGAAGTTTGCAAAAAAAAAACAAAAAAAAAAACAAAGGAACCCAAGGCTTCTATGCGAGGTTTTACGGTATGATAGCTATTGACATACGTATAGATTGTCGAAGCAAAATAACAACTTAAAGCAAGAATAACAATTAGAGCACTTTCGAGTAGAACAGCAAACGGACAGAATTTCCCGTCCATGTATTAATCAGGAGGTACTTGATAGAGGCAACATGACTTCCTGCTCCACAAGATCCATTCGTAGACGCCTGTGAAGAGAGCCTATCTCAATCTCCAATCTCCATATAAATCTCTATACACAACTTATTGAAGAGACGTTTTCTTTGTAAAACATGATGAGCACGTTAAAAACGCAGTAGGCCTATACGTTTAAAAAAAAAAGCAGGGGATTGACCAGGACAGCAGCGGGTTGGATCGTTATGCTCAGCCCCGTCCCATAAATAATGCTGTGAAAGTCCCAAAAAAACGACAACACAAACGTGTATCTGTACTGTGGGACACGTGCGTATTCCTAACCCTATTCCAGTGGCGGATCCAGGAATTTCAAATAGAGGGGGCCCAGGGAGGGACTTTTTGACAGATGGAGGGACCATACCACCTCAGCCCAACCATGGTTGGGGTAGAAGTAAGAACATGTACGATTATGTCACCTCCAGATGGCCGGAAATGGCACTCTCAGACTTACTGCGGCTTCTCAATTTTTAAAGAAAACTCATTTAGGACACAATGAATTGTTTTATTTTACCTTTATACTTAAATGCGTTTAATATAATTCTGTAAGTTTCTATAACACAGCCAGTTTAGCAGGAAGTTTGAGAATGTCAAATTGTCAGTAAATTTACCCAAGTGAAACCACCGTTCAAATGCAGCTGGTATTGCCTCACTCAACAACTTTGATTAGAAATTATGATAACAATAATATTAGTTTAACAGTTATATTATCAGGTCTGTGTGTTTCCGTTCTATTAGTTGGATATATATATATACTGTATATATATATATATATATATATATATATATATATATTATATAATACTATGGTAATGAATACTCGGATACGTAAAATGTTGAACAGTAAAATGTTGCAACGAATATTTAGACATGAGTGGTAACTTGGTTAAAAGTCTCCACTCACTAAAATGAGTAAGCCTTTTGAAAAAAATGCTTTAGGCCTATGCGTTAACATAATCTTATAATATTATATAATCTAATTAGGCCTATATATTATAAAGATTAAAAAAATAGTTTAACATGGTTGCTGGATGTACCACGTGACCCGATGAGTAAAGAGTCCCAGACTTAGACAACAGAGAAACTTTTATTCCAGTTATGAATGCACCAATAGAAAAGACCACAGTTGTGTGTTAAACATACACTGTATTGCTCATATTCAGTTTGACATACTTAGACATAATACAATTAAATATTCGCCGTGGGGCACCGACTACAATGCGTTATTTCTTAACCATCAGCTTCCCTTGGGTAGAATCCTGCGACATCCATCCGGTTTGGCATACACACTATCTGACTCATCTCGAGTCATGTGTGGTGGGGAACTAGGGCGATCCTTAAGTATCGTTAGGCCCGGGCGGGGCCATCGTCTCTCCCAACGGCATTCTTGTCTAAACCGTGGGCTTAGCGGTACTCGTTCTAACATCGTTTCTATTAAGTCCGTGCGTGATTATAGGACGCAACTTGGACAGGCAGGGTGGAGCAGGGGATGATTAAAAATATTAAGTACGCTTAATTTAAGATTATGTGGTGTGTTACCCCCGAATCTTTTGCTTAATCGCGATTAGTTATCTCATCATACCATGTAATGTTAAAACTTGATCGACTTACTTATGTCAAATAAGTGCGAGTTCCTGGATTTTAGTATAGAACCCTTAATTTTCGCGTGCCCTTAATTTCGCGATTTTCAATGTAACAAAACGATCACGAAAATTAAGGTCGTAAAAGGCTTGCGTTCAACAGTATTCTGTTTGCTTAGGCCTTAAGTAGTTTGTCATAATTGATGTTTACAATGATAAGGGGCTGTTATGTGTTTCCCCTCCTCTAGAAATTAATTTGTAATGAACATATCACTAAAAAACACATGCCTTTTTTTTCATTACAGTTCTTGAATGTTAGCCTATTTTGAGGTTCATAATAAGCTAGTGATTTTTAAAGATGTTACCAGTCTGTATTTACCAAAATTAATTAATTAATTAATTAAATATTTAAATTGCTTTTTATTAAGTAAGTATTTGTTTATGGAATGTTTACTTAAAGTCAGGCTCCGAAAAAAAAATGTGTACAATGTTGTACAATTGTTTTTTTTTTTTAAACTGTGGGAAAGTTGGAAAAGGGTGGTTACGCCCTTTCCTCCAGTTTTTTTAATATTCTACGGTTTTTATCTCATTTAGCCGTTCCCGAGTTTCCTGACAAACTTCTTTTTTGTCTCTTAAAAAAAAATCAGTTGTACAACATACTAAAAAATGGTTTCCTCCGGAGTCTGACTTTAGTACTCACGCGCCAATCATAGGTTGATGACATCAGGATACATACAATCACGTGAACATACAGGATGCGCCCTGGGCTACCTGCACTTATCAAATTTATGTTGGCAATCAATAATAATGGTTTTCATCAGATATTTTACGTAATCAATTGAATTTTGAGAATGGTGATGCTATATATTTCTAGGGAAAGCAATTTCAAATGGAGAAAGGTATGTAAAGAAAGACATATTTCCAAAAGGTTAATTCTAAAGTTGGGTGAGAAACGCTACAAGGTGGAATTATTCTTAGCCTAAAAAACTATAAATTCCACGAATCTAATCCTTATAAGGCAATAAATGATATTTTTGTAGCAACGCGTTACACATTGGGAATCAAAAGACTAAATTGATCACGATCCGTGTAATGAAACGCATTGACCGAAACCAATTACGCCCATGATCTTAACGATATTGAACATTAACACGAGACAGCACCTATAGGATAAGCATGACGTGTCCAGGTTTTCATGCATGGGAGTGTCGGGATGAGTATTGCATTTCCGATACACGCGTTGATGTGCGTGGGCCTAGGAGTTTATATTTAATATTAATTGATATTAAGCATATTTTAGTGACATAAGACACGATCGCAAACGCAGTCGGCGGGTCGAAAAGACAACATCATCATTTACTATTTGTCTAACTCATAAACAACGTTAACAAGTTTCATGTATGTTCAAAGTTTCGACATTTTATTTTTTTAAAATGTGCTGTCTTGAGACAGCGGTTAAGCCACAAGTTAGACATACAAGTGTCACTTATAATATCTGCAAAATACCCATCCAAAAGTTAAATAAAAGCATTGAATATATCATATGAAACGGTCAAATTATCAACCCAGACCAAAACAATTCACTTCTGAATAAAATCTTGGTACGGAAATAATGAATGTACTGGTTAATTAAGTAGTGATTATGTACAAGAACAATTAGCAAATTACAAATGTACCAACATGAATATAACTCCGTTTTAATAGGCCTGTCTTGAATTCTGTTAAGTTTGAAACCATACCCAGCTCTAGTTAATATGCTAAAAATGCATTTTCAATTCATGTTTTTCAATTTTATTCAAATAATCTCCAGAATGTCGGTGGCAGTCTTCGCGGGAACGATCCACTGAGCGCGCCTCGACGTAACGTTGCCTATAGGTCTAATAGGCCAAGTTATAATAATTAAGGTTGGTTCCACTACGCTCCACCGCCTTGACAAAACGACAGCGTAAACGTACATAGACACATGTGTTTGTGGGACAAGACAACACGTTTGTTTTGTGGGACAAGTTAAGTTTGATTGACAATACGGAGAGGTCCATAATGTGGTGTACTGACTATCCATCGTGCATTAGGATTCCCTCTCCGGTTCATCATAAGTAGGCTAGTAACTACAAACAAAAAATAATAATCTGGGCTTAGGTTTTCCATAACCCAGTGGAATTGACGTCCATGACCCAAAATTGACATCCCCGTTACTGTCAATTTTCAAGCAAGTTAAACATGGCAGTAAAGGGTCGACTCGTATCTGTAAACTTTGGTTCACACTTTACTAGCAGCATGTATCAGACACAAACGCATTTGGCTTGGCGCAGTACGTGGCTATTCCACTATATTTCCCTCTTGTGAAAAAGAGCTTTGTTTTGGTCTCTCTGCTACTCGAGAACTAGCAAGCAGTGCGTTTGACGCGTCTAATTTTAAGTGGTTCACACTGTGACTGACGCATAAGTAGTGTTACACGCGTTTGTTTGAACGCGCTCGTCCATGTGATTTAGTGTGAACGAACAGTGATTTGGCGATATCATAAATTTGCGCTGAAAGAGAAAAAAATAGCTAAGTTGTCAAGACATTAAAATAAAGTTCTCTCGTCCTGTCCGTGTATATGTGGTGTCGTATGTGGTGGGGTCGTACCCAAGGACGGACAAGTATCTTCTCAAACACAAGTGCACTTGCAATCACACGATAAAGAACATCACGTAGTGATCTATCGATCTACACGGCGCGGGGGGAATTGCAACTAGACGCGCTATTTTTAAGCCGCGCTATAAAATTGAATTGACCATGGGGGAGCTAATTGGTTGTCCCTCAAATTTCAAATAAAATAGGCCTATCGAATTAGTTTCTGTTATCTGCTGAAGTACTGCACTCGAAAAAGTGACGATTGTATTAGAAATAAGTGACATTATAAGATGACATGAATTTAATAGAAACCAATGATTCTGCTGTTTTTTTTGTGTTTTTTTTCGTGTTGGATATGAAGAGAAAGCATTTTATAACAGTCGTTCGTCAGTTCTAAACTTAGGTTGACCGTACCACCATACTTGGCCTACACTGATAATCCATGTTCTGGATTGATTTGTAATCTGGCATTTAGCTTCATTCCAACATTACCCGTACGTTCTAAATATGTTAGGCCTGCACAATTGTATATTAATACATCGTGTGGGTTTTAATTATCAATCTATTTACTATGCATTTTCCCACAGTCACTATCCAAGGGATTATCACATAATAGACCTAAGCCGTTTTCATAGTTAAACCCCAGCTGTTTTTGCCTTTAAAAGTGTATATCTTTCTTCGAATCTCACATTTTTAGTGCACCGTACACACTCAATGTGTTTGAATCACTCAGGGGCGTTTCCAGCCCGGTAAGAAAGTGGGGCGTGAATGTGTGAAATGAGGGTCTCGAAGAGCTCCTGAGAGGGATGATGATGCAATTGGCGAATCCTCTTGAAACCTATAACACCTTCATTTATGCATTCATTCTGAGTTAGTATTTGATTGACTATATCTATAGCATGGTAATTTTCTGATAGGCTTTACAAAAAAAATGTTAACACTAAATAGAGGGGGCGTACGCCTCTTATTCCCCCTGTAAATCTGCCACTGTCACTCCTGAACAATTTTGCATTAGTGAGTGTCGAACCACTACCTTTAGAGTTTGTAATATACCTGGTATCAATCCACTAAAACCGAGAACGCACTGTATTCAGTCTTAATATGGAAAGCACAGAATATTTTTCAGCCTTAGGCGGATGAAGATTGCCTACCGAAAGATGTTGATGACGTCACATTATGATAACACCTGTATATATTTTGATAAAATGTAGAAATATGATGAGGTACTTAACAACACAGATTTAGACAATGGGTGACATTATAACTTAATGGGTGTAGCTCCTCCCTCTTCTCAGCAAAACTAGAAATAAGAGTCACAACATGATACAACGTCACGTGCCCGACTTCATCAGCATTAATGAGCGGATGTTTTAATTTCATACATCCCACTATGCTATTTGCGATAAATTAATAAAACAACATTATAATCAAGCAGATACGTACAGTATAGCGTAAACTTCTTAGCAGAGTGAATTGAATTTTCCAAAATTTCTCATTCGTTTCTAAAGTTCTAACATTATGTATGTTCGAACAGACATCCTTTTGGTAATTAAACCATAAAGGGGACAAAATAAATTTAATTATATTCTAGGGCGGGATGCTTTGTATAGAACTGCCCATAATAGCAATTTAGAATGTTTAGCAATTGCAGTACTACTACTTACCTGTAAAATGAAACTATATACTGTTAGGTATAATTGTTATAATCCAGATAATTAGGCACAACTGTTTACATAATGCATTTAATATATTAATGTTGATTTGTAGGATGATAAATAGCATGGAGGTGACCTTTACAGTTTAAGTGGAAAATGCGTTTCGGCCATAGGCTTTCCTCAAGTCATACGTTCGTAAGCATCTATTTCAAATAAATTGCAGCAAATTGAATAAATATAATTTATATATTTTGGCCTGCCTAATTTATATATTTTTTTTATAATTTATATATAGGCCTATATCTGTCTCTTATACACATTTGTATTTATGCTATTACTTATTGCTGTTTATCAATTGTGGAGGTGTTTCTCTATTCCCAATTTAATTTTAAGTGATTATAGACATATAATATTTCATGATTGTGTGTCTCGATAAATTACGATATACTTTCGATGGCACAGTATTAACAAACCAAACCATAGTAGGCCTACTAATAACGATAAGCTGAACAAATGTTTTTAGTTTCGTTAGGTCAGTTGGGAAGTTTGAAATAAAAACAAAAAGACACTTTTAGTCCGTATAAAACAATTACCATGATGCTTACAGCTCGCTTATTCATTCTTTAAAAACATATCATGACGTCATAATTCGTAACTGGTACAATACGGCTCGCTCAGGTAGAAGAGCCTAAACTCGATGGCTTTCCTCTCACACGATTCAAAACATGTCAGTTTCTGGCGATCGCGGCGAGTTTATTTAGTTTGTACAACTGACTAATTTCCACAGAATATAACCATTCATTAAGTCGTTATTGTAAACAACTTAATGCGGATAAAAAATATCACTAGTGACTCAATCCTAGTTTGTTGAAAACAATCCCATATGATAATTGTTTTGTCACTACGTGTTATGGTCCAATTACAGTTGTGGATTCATATTACACAATGGTTATTATAGGCCTATATTTATTTTTAACAATTCCATCGTACTGTATTTATTATCGTATTTAATTTATCATATTTCGTGTGTCTGTACAATATCAATATTTATCATATAATTAAGTTTTCATAAATTTACATCCTTATGGTAATATTAATTAATTAATTATTTAATAAAATTAACAAACAAACAAAACATAAAATAAAATTTTAAGTACAAGTCTATTGAGATTAATCAGCAAATGCTGCATAGACTAAAATGTTCTATGAATTTTGGCCAAGCAAAATGGTACATTAATGTGCTTTAAATGAAAAATTACTTTTTTATAAATGAGCAACTTCCTCAATACATTTAAAAAAATGAAAATATTGAGGACAGGAAATTATGAAGAACACAACAATTTCATCTGGATATTTTTTCTCACAGATGTAACAACACGTTTCCCTGCTCAAGAGAAAACTCTGAGCCTACTGTCTTCTCTCATACGCCAAGTAGGCCGCCTTTGAGAATCGCTTGAGTTACTATGACCATTGACATAGCAATTTTTGTCTAAATTTAACACTTCTTAGAAATTAATTGCGCAGACTAAGTTACAACTCTTTCATTTTATCCAGAACAAAACGGATTAATTAAAGTGGTTCCCTTTAAATGAAATAGGGTCGTATTTTATGGACAGAATAAATTTTTACAGAGTTTACTATAAAAAGCGTAATATCATTATATTTAGGTTCACACTAGAGCAGTGTTAATGCGTTGATACACGCGTAGTCGCGCGCTTCTAAATTGCTTACAGTGAGAAACAAGCTTTAGATGGTGTACTTGGTAAAGAAAATTTGGCGCGCAATCGATTATGCAGAGTGTCCATCTTCACAAAAGAATGTTAATGAAATCACCCACTGACCTAACTGCAGGTGAAATAATCCCAGGTGGCTCGCGAAAACGTGTTTGTTTTCCTTCCGATAGAAACTTTAACTTATCCAGATTATTACTCGACAAAAATAGTTTGGATAATATGTAGAGCAAGCGTGACCCAAGAAGCCTTCCGCGATAAGATTTCGATCGACACACAAGGGGCTTACTCCTGAGCCTTGCTTCCGAAACCTGTGCTTGGTTTTGTTTTGTTTTTTCTTCTCACCAAACACTAAACCTTTAATAATTAGGTCATTGGTATGAAAATACATTTTTGAAAAACAATTATATATTTATATAAAAAATATAAAGACTAAAATGCGTGTTATTGTCGAGAGCGAATAATAAAAGGTTAAAGACTCTGCCCTTTGTCTCCCTCCCCTCTTCACAAATACAGTGATGCAAATTAAATAGGGTATAGGTTTAATATAGATCATAGGTGAGAGTGGTACTTAAATCAGTGAGCTTAAATGATCAGTAGTTCACCTAAATAACATAGGCTAATAGTTGGTGTTTTATTTAATGTTCCTGCATTTTTTTTTTTATATTTCATCGAAAGCGCATTTTAGTTTTGTAATTTTAAAGATTAAGTGAGTTAGGAAAAAGGAAGTGAAATAACATAACGCGTGTCGTTGAAGAAAAGTGGAAGTAGTGATCTGGTAATAACACCATAAAAGTGGTGAAGTTCACCCATAAAGGGCACGAAAGTTCAATTTGAACTCAATAATAATTATAATAATGTAGGCCCACAGAAGTAGGTTTACGTGTCTCATTAGATGACTGAGCAAACACTAGTATTTATACACATACGCAAATTCCTCTTCTTTAATGGTTAACAATTTATATACAGCATTTATTCGAATACAGTAAACGCATGCTTTGAACACAGGCCCTCCTCGATCGAATACACTCCACTTCTAGAGTCTCATTTTGAATAATCGCCTCCCTTCAATAAATACCCTGAGCCGTTTATTTTTCCTCGAATAAACGCACTCTCTAAATAACTGTAAACAAATCTAAAGGAAGCAACATCATTCTCAACACATTCTATTAATTTTCTACTCTAGAATAACATTTTCTCTAACCTGGTTGGGATAATTAAATTTTCATGATCACGCAAGAACACAAGACGGTAATTATGTGTAGCGCGCAGCTC
>NW_022687459.1:352522-356732 GCF_011630105.1 Anneissia japonica | reverse complement strand
CTTATATATATATATATATATATATATATATTAATATATATATATATACGTATATATACATATATATGTATTTATATATATATATATATACACATATATATATATTTATATATATATACATATATACACATATATATATATATATATTTATATATATATACATATATACACACATTGTTACGTTAAATGCACTAAATACATATTGTATAAATGATTTTAAGGAACTCCTAAAGTTACCTTAGCTATAGTCCACAGGATTATCATCGGAAGTCACGTGATCAAAATTATTCTACGTTATATAAATGGAACATTTTTTCGTGTCGATTTGATGTACCAGGCTCATTTTAGTTGACAGTCCGCGTGTGACATCGAATCCAACTTATTTGTCACCAAGGTCTTGTGTGTCATCACAATTTTGTCCCCATGCAATGCAACTTGTCATACAACATTATGCGAGACTCGATAAGTAAACGTTCACTCCGTCGCTATGTGTTCGTCTTGTAGGATACGTTCTATTGGAATCTGTTGAATCCTGAAAATTGAGGCAAGTAGGCCTACATCGTGGATTTTTACACGTCAACAGTCATCATTGGCAATCTTAAGGTAAGCTGGTGACATTTAGTAACGCTTTCTTTTTATTATCATTAGTTTCCTTAAAACCTTGTTTGCAGATTTTACAAAGATGAATTTGAAATGATAGCGATTTTAACATCAGTAGGTTTATGCCTATTTTCGTTATGTTTAATATGTCCTCTGATTAATTGAGTAACATATTTTTACCGATGTTAGCTTATGTTCCATGTATGCCTACATTTGGTTCACATTTAGGTTTCAAAACAACATTTGGCGTTTATTTAGAAACGGAACGCGGTTAACAGGGTGTATTTGAACTAAAATTCCTAAATATCCTAGTGATGAGAGCATGCCAGTCTATATAGGTCTACATAAATACGGCACTAATATGTAACTCATGTATATATTACTGAACAATTTTCTTTATTTTGTTACTCAGTTCTGAAATGCGTACTAATTTAATAATTAGACTATACAGACTATTAGAGTTGGTACAATAGAACAGAACGGAAAGGACCGTCCTAGTGTAAACATTGTACAGGCATGAGCGTAATAAAAATAAGATAATCCTAATCATTCAATCAACCAATCAATAAAAGTAATTTATATAGCGTCGGTGTCCATAATTAAATTAACCTCAAAAACGATTGGACAATATGTACACATAAATGCCATTGAATATACAAGTAGCGCCTAAGTTTGTTTTTATTGATCACATTGGTAAAGTTACACTGTTTAGGATAAAAATTCCATTTCTAGGAACATGGTGGACGGGGGGTGTTAGGGGCGTGAAGGTGAAGGTCCAAGGTGAAGTGGGGCTCTATGGTTAGGTGAGCGTGATTTTTTTTTTATTGTGATTTATTATATAAAGTAATGCATCTTCATAATGTTGGACTCTGGGTACCTTACTCAAACTCATACACCTAGGCGGATTATTCACACTCATACGGAGCTAATAAGCCTAGTTACCCTTAAGTCTATCCTACTCTAAGTCCGCTCGTTTCATAGACTCACTACTCTTATTCATACTTATAATACTTATACTTTAATACCGATTCATCGTATACTGTCTATATCCATGACAACTGGTACTACTTCACACCGTACTCATCGATAAATATAGGAAATAGCAATAATAACAATACGGTAATTAGCATAATATATGGGTAGGCCAAATTAAATATAAAAATAGCTAATAAAATTTTTAAAAAAATAAAAAATATATATATGATATTTTTCAACTGTTACATCATTGGAACATATAACACTCTGAAGTGTTACAGTGCTTTTAAGCGGATATTTAGCCATGTTGGCTCGTGTAGCCTCGGTATATCACAAGAGAATATGAGGGAGCAAAAGTGACTGACGAGATGAACAGAAAGAAAAAAGTAGGCCTACTAAGAATACAAAGATGAGGGTATGCGTTCGTTTGGGTGTAGATACAGAGATACAGAGGTAGAGATATATAAAACGAAAGTCCATAAGTTCAACAAAATTGATAAAATGTTATTTTACAGACACTTTGTAGGTCGAGGCGTTTAAGAGCATACTTAGCATTGTCGTAGGCCTATTTGTTAGCACTGTCATAAATCTATTTGTTAGCGTTATCCAGGAAACTTTCGAAGTTTTACTGGGTAATCACTACACGACACACATGGTAAAGTACCAAATTATTCCCCGTAGACCCTGAACCGGAGCACTGCACCGACTTGTGTATTTTCAAATCGTATGATTCATATCCATATTCGTTTATGTACCTTACGATTCTCCTCTCATGAGCCTACTTGGTATTGAAAATAAGCCTCGGTTCACACTAACGCGTATCAATCACTAACGCGCGCACGACGCGACTGGTCCACACTTACCAATTGTTTCATACGCCTTGTGACCAAAATACAGCTTTCCTGAGTGTCAAACAAAGTTAACAATTGAACAGTCAGAACGGGGCCAGGATTACCTGCTTGTCCCACACACACATGTTGCCCTACAACAAACGCACGCGTTTAAATACGCGACGTTTACGCTACCGTTTTGTGGTACCATGGTGGTACTAAGCAACATTATCCAAGGGGCGGGGCACGGGGTGGGACGCGGGCCGGGCGCAGGACTTAGTGGGAAAGGTCCAGGTGTGCATAAAAGTTTTTTGTATACGCGTCTAATTGGAAATCGTAGCTCACGCATAATGGTTACCTACATATTACTCAAATGAACACCAAGCTTAAGAATATTTGTATCATGTCTTTGAGAACGAGCAACATCTTGTCGACCATGTAATTTCCGATGAAAAGGATGAAATAAAGTTTATCTGTATCTGTAGCTCAATATTGGTAATAGGCCTAACAAACAAATAAACCAAATACATGTAACACTTTGTTATTTAGGCGTTACATGGGCTGAAGATCACAAGGGAGGAACTTATCTCTTAAAGTGATTACGAGTAAATACTTCTCAGGAAGTGTGTTGAATATATAATTAACAATATAAATTACAAGTTGTTTAATATTTACTTTTAAAGGATAAAATTATCGATGATAATAGAAAGTTTCGATTACATCCTGGACAAAGTACTATGTTTAATTTTTTAATTAAACGTTCAACTTAAAAGTTGTTTGGTTGATGACCTCTTCGCCCAGTAAGTCACATGCATCGGACTTTCGTTTAAATCTCAACATGAGTTGATAATGCTAAAACTTCCAATCCTACGTGCTTACGTCATAGTCATGCGTATGTTACGCACTCTATCTCGGCCAATGAAATTACAGGGCGGCGAACACAGCATGTTTATAGTTTACCCTGTAAAAGGGATGAATTATTATTAATTTGATTAATATTATCATAATAATTATTATCATCATCATCATCATTTTCATTATCATTATCATTTACACACATTGACTGGTTTGCTGTATTGAAATATTTAATTTGAGGTGAATTGAAGAATTATAAGAAAACATTCCGTAAAGCGTTTGCAATATCAATTGAAAATATGTGAATATCAACTCTCTGAATTTTAAATATTACCTTAAGGGGCCCAAGCATCCCTAGATACCCCAGACGGTAATCGATTGAATTTGTAATATTACGTCTGAGCCTTCAGCTTCCTATATTTCTTAATAAATATTGCCGGGGAATATTTCAATCATATAGCTATATGTTATGAATTTTATTATCGTTACATATAATGTTTATTGATAATTGCATGGAAGGTGGGCAAGTCACGCAGTCGTATACAGAAAAATTATTGAATATCTATCATCCAAATGCATTAGCGTATTTTCCAGGATTAAAAATTAAAGTCTGTATCTGGTTGTATAGCTGGTGAAATATATATTTCACTTTTCTTAATGATTTAATCCGTATTTGATGATTATCATATAATTAGTATTTAATTATTAACTAGGCCGTGTTTTTCTTTTGACTTTGGAACTCCCCGAGACAAAATCAAATGAATTAATACACGTTGAACTGTATTCGTAAATATTATGTCTGTGAACACGCACAACTAATTACGTTAATGTATGATACATTCTTGTTAGACCTGTGGAATGTGATATACATCGTATTAAACAATTTCTACTGAGGTAGATACAACCGTTTTTTTTTTTTTATTTTATCCTGTCACGCTCCCTATACATAC